>NC_088241.1:63236850-63374350 GCF_036934945.1 Oncorhynchus masou masou | reverse complement strand
ATGAGAAAAGGTCGGAATAAAAAGGTTGGAGTAAATTGGTAATGGTAAGACACACACACACACACACACACACACACACACACACACACACACACACACACACACACACACACACACACACACACACACACACACACACACACACACACACACACACACACACACACACGTGTTACCACTCACTGAGGTATCTCTCCAGGGGGATACAGCGTTCAGGGTCGTCTATGGGGGACAGGATCTCACAGATGCGCTCGGCCGTCTGTCCTTCGTAGAAGCGTCTGCGGTCACCACACTGTGTCAGGATGTCCACACAGTCCGACCTGAAGT
Source organism: Oncorhynchus masou masou (assembly GCF_036934945.1). Lineage (NCBI taxonomy): Eukaryota > Metazoa > Chordata > Actinopteri > Salmoniformes > Salmonidae > Oncorhynchus > Oncorhynchus masou. The sequence goes on along the minus strand of NC_088241.1, from coordinate 63,374,023 downwards.
GGTTTAGACAGAAGATACAGGGTTAGGTCCCAACGTTCCAAACTGTTTCAAAATGTCCGATGGCTTGGTAAAATACCAAGTCCATATTATGGCAAGAACAGCTCAAATAACCAAAGAGCATCATTACTTTAAGACAATCCGCTAAATTTCAAGGAGAGTGATGGAGTGCTTCATCGGGTGACCTGGCCTCCACAATCACCTGACCTCAACCCAATTGAGATGGTTTGGGATGAGTTGGACTGCAGAGATGAAGGAAAAGCAGCCAACAAGTGCTCAGCATATGTGGGAAGCATTCCAGGTGAACCTGATTGAGAGAATGCCAAGAGTGTCATCAAGGCAAAGGTTGGCTACTTGGAAGAATCCACATTTTATTTTGATTCGTTTAACACTTTTTGGTTACTACATGATTCCATATGTGCTATTGTGATGTCTTCACTATTATTCTATAACGTAGAAAATAGTAAAAATAAAGAAAAATCCTTGAATGAGTAGGAGTGTCCAAACTTCTGACTGGTACTGTACATTGGCTGCTACAGCCCTGAGGGCTAGCCTACAGTACAGGTAAACATCGCTAACACACTAATTACTTCATTCAGCCTGACAAAAACCCAGCTGTAATTACTCTCAGTAGAAAAAACTCCAGTCAAAAGATCTGCCGATAAATGACCTGAGGTGCGGTAGTGAGTCAAGCCTTGCAGAAAGCACAACATCCTCCCTGGGATTGGTATGTCAACTGTATTTGGTTCATGTAGTTTTTAGGTTCCAGTTGGGTCTTCGGGGTCGTTTCCCTGGGGATGCTTTTTACTGTGACCCCAGGAGTCTACTGCAGGTGAAGGTGGAATGCTGTGTGGACTTATTTCACATCATCACCTTTATCTAACCAGGTTGGTGATTGAGGAAACTATTTTACAGTAACGCCCTGTAAAGGCAGGATGAATGGTACAGCAATAGCCACATTAAGCCTTATACCTTGACTAAAAATCACTTTCAATAGACAATCTCTATTGGACACCTCTTAATTCAATCATAGACTTAATCTCTGGGAAACTAGCTCAAAGTCAGACTAAATACTTGAACCTTTTACAGCAGTGGGCTAAATCAGGTTCACACAGAGTGTTTCTTGGTAGTCTTAATTTAAATTTTACCTTTATTTAACCAGGCAAGTCAGTTAAGAACAAATTCTTATTTTCAATGACGGCCTGGGAACAGTGGGTTAACTGCCTGTTCAGGGGCAGAACGACAGATTTGTACCTTGTCAGCTCGGGGGTTTGAACTCACAACCTTTCAGTTACTAGTCCAACGCTCTAACCACTAGGCTACCCTGCCGCCCCAAACAAATCTGCTTTGAAACAAAAGTATACATCTCACACACATGGTTATGGACATAGAAAAAGGAGACACCTTTACCATGTCAGATAGAGAGTTAAAATATATTCCATGTTGAGGTTACAATAATAATAATAACACATGTTATGGACGTAGAAAAAGGAGACACCTTTACCATGTCAGATATAGTTAAAATATATTCCATGTTGAGTTTACAATAATAATAATAACACATGTTATGGACTTAGAAAAAGGAGACACCTTTACCATGTCAGATAGAGAGTTAAAATATATTCCATGTTGAGGTTACAATAATAATAATAACACATGTTATGGACGTAGAAAAAGGAGACACCTTTACCATGTCAGATAGAGAGTTAAAATATATTCCATGTTGAGTTTACAATAATAATAATAACACATGTTATGGACTTAGAAAAAGGAGACACCTTTACCATGTCAGATAGAGAGTTAAAATATATTCCATGTTGAGTTTACAATAATAATAATAACACATGTTATATACCTCGCAGGAGACTGAAATATAACACAAACCATTTGACATTGACACATCTGATATTCGGTAATAAAAACTGTTTAGGAAATTATATGAAAAATATGAATAACATTCCACCTATGAGGTCACGAGGTCGTTTGACTGCAGAAAAGGGCAGAAGGAAAATATTGGCTACGTACTTGCAGATGACGCTGCCGCGGGACTTGCTGTAGCAGGGTTTGATCTGCAGGGCGCAGGCCACTGCCTTCCACATCTCCGGACGACACTTCCTGATGTCCAGGACGGGGATATTCATAAAGGGCATCTTGATCGTCCCATTGGACCACAGCTTGATGTCATTCATGGCGCCTTGGTCTGATTGGACGTTACAGCTACGGAACAGCTCTGTGGGCCTAGAGTTAATATGACAAGAGAGAGAGACATGATAGAATTAGCAGGTGTACTCAATAGCTATGTACCTATCAACAGTGATAGAAATGTGCACACAACAGAAAAGCAAATGGGGTCGAATGAAGATTGCAGTGTGGAAGATGTATAATTTCTCCCCTTCGTCACATGACTTGTGTCAGCTTCGACAAAAGCGTTAAACTGGAAGTGATCATGGGTCGAAGTTCAGAAGGGGAAAAAAAACAAAACAGAAAAAACAAGCAAACTACCAAACACTTTGAAACTATAATAACAATCTCAGTAGTGATATCAGATATGTTGTTCTAGCTTTGACTGATACGTGGTTGTTTATCTACTCAGTCATCCTCAGGAGAACAGAGTCGGCTAAATAACAAACGTGGAAACGGAATCCCACGTGGACACAGAGTGGATCTTACTACAGAAACTCCTAGTACACGAAAATACTACACACAACAATGTCTCTGTCTGTCTAATGAGACACAACACTGTCTCTGTCTGTCTAATGAGACACAACACTGTCTCTGTCTGTCTAATGAGACACAACACTGTCTGTCTGTCTAATGAGACACAACACTGTCTCTGTCTGTCTAATGAGACAACACTGTCTCTATGTGTCTGATGAGACACAACACTGTCTCTATCTGTCTAATGAGACACAACACTGTCTCTGTCTGTCTAATGAGACACAACACTGTCTGTCTGTCTAATGAGACACAACACTGTCTCTATCTGTCTAATGAGACACAACACTGTCTCTGTCTGTCTAATGAGACACAACACTGTCTCTGTCTGTCTAATGAGACACAACACTGTCTCTATCTGTCTAATGAGACACAACACTGTCTCTGTCTGTCTAATGAGACACAACACTGTCTGTCTGTCTAATGAGACACAACACTGTCTCTGTCTGTCTAATGAGACAACACTGTCTCTATGTGTCTAATGAGACACAACACTGTCTCTATCTGTCTAATGAGACACAACACTGTCTCTGTCTGTCTAATGAGACACAACACTGTCTGTCTGTCTAATGAGACACAACACTGTCTCTATCTGTCTAATGAGACACAACACTGTCTCTGTCTGTCTAATGAGACACAACACTGTCTCTGTCTGTCTAATGAGACACAACACTGTCTCTATCTGTCTAATGAGACACAACACTGTCTCTGTCTGTCTAATGAGACACAACACTGTCTGTCTGTCTAATGAGACACAACACTGTCTCTATCTGTCTAATGAGACACAACACTGTCTCTCTCTGTCTAATGAGACACAACACTGTCTGTCTGTCTAATGAGACACAACACTGTCTGTCTGTCTAATGAGACACAACACTGTCTCTGTCTGTCTAATGAGACAACACTGTCTCTATGTGTCTAATGAGACACAACACTGTCTCTATCTGTCTAATGAGACACAACACTGTCTCTGTCTGTCTAATGAGACACAACACTGTCTGTCTGTCTAATGAGACACAACACTGTCTCTATCTGTCTAATGAGACACAACACTGTCTCTGTCTGTCTAATGAGACACAACACTGTCTGTCTGTCTAATGAGACACAACACTGTCTCTATCTGTCTAATGAGACACAACACTGTCTCTGTCTGTCTAATGAGACACAACACTGTCTGTCTGTCTAATGAGACACAACACTGTCTGTCTGTCTAATGAGACACAACACTGTCTCTGTCTGTCTAATGAGACACAACACTGTCTCTGTCTGTCTAATGAGACACAACACTGTCTCTGTCTGTCTCATGAGACACAACACTGTCTCTCTCTGTCTAATGAGACAAAACACTGTCTCTGTCTGTCTAATGAGACACAACACTGTCTCTGTCTATCTAATGAGACACAACACTGTCTCTGTCTATCTAATGAGACACAACACTGTCTCTGTCTATCTAATGAGACACAACACTGTCTCTGTCTGTCTAATGAGACACAACACTGTCTCTGTCTGTCTAATGAGACACAACACTGTCTCTGTCTGTCTAATGAGACACAACACTGTCTCTACCTGTCTAATGAGACAACACTGTCTCTATGTGTCTAATGAGACACAACACTGTCTCTCTCTGTCTAATGAGACACAACACTGTCTCTGTCTGTCTAATGAGACACAACACTGTCTCTGTCTGTCTAATGAGACACAACACTGTCTCTCTCTGTCTAATGAGACAACACTGTCTCTACCTGTCTAATGAGACACAACACTGTCTGTCTGTCTAATGAGACACAACACTGTCTCTGTCTGTCTAATGAGACACAACACTGTCTCTACCTGTCTAATGAGACACAACACTGTCTCTGTCTGTCTAATGAGACACAACACTGTCTCTGTCTGTCTAATGAGACACAACACTGTCTCTGTCTGTCTAATGAGACACAACACTGTCTCTACCTGTCTAATGAGACACAACACTGTCTCTGTCTGTCTAATGAGACACAACACTGTCTCTACCTGTCTAATGAGACACAACACTGTCTCTACCTGTCTAATGAGACACAACACTGTCTCTGTCTATCTAATGAGACACAACACTGTCTCTGTCTGTCTAATGAGACACAACACTGTCTCTGTCTGTCTAATGAGACACAACACTGTCTCTATCTGTCTAATGAGACACAACACTGTCTCTGTCTGTCTAATGAGACACAACACTGTCTCTGTCTGTCTAATGAGACACAACACTGTCTCTCTCTGTCTAATGAGACACAACACTGTCTCTGTCTGTCTAATGAGACACAACACTGTCTCTGTCTGTCTAATGAGACACAACACTGTCTGTCTGTCTAATGAGACACAACACTGTCTCTATCTGTCTAATGAGACACAACACTGTCTCTCTCTGTCTAATGAGACACAACACTGTCTGTCTGTCTAATGAGACACAACACTGTCTGTCTGTCTAATGAGACACAACACTGTCTCTGTCTGTCTAATGAGACAACACTGTCTCTATGTGTCTAATGAGACACAACACTGTCTCTATCTGTCTAATGAGACACAACACTGTCTCTGTCTGTCTAATGAGACACAACACTGTCTGTCTGTCTAATGAGACACAACACTGTCTCTATCTGTCTAATGAGACACAACACTGTCTCTGTCTGTCTAATGAGACACAACACTGTCTGTCTGTCTAATGAGACACAACACTGTCTCTATCTGTCTAATGAGACACAACACTGTCTCTCTCTGTCTAATGAGACACAACACTGTCTGTCTGTCTAATGAGACACAACACTGTCTGTCTGTCTAATGAGACACAACACTGTCTCTGTCTGTCTAATGAGACACAACACTGTCTCTGTCTGTCTAATGAGACACAACACTGTCTCTGTCTGTCTCATGAGACACAACACTGTCTCTCTCTGTCTAATGAGACACAACACTGTCTCTGTCTGTCTAATGAGACACAACACTGTCTCTGTCTATCTAATGAGACACAACACTGTCTCTGTCTATCTAATGAGACACAACACTGTCTCTGTCTATCTAATGAGACACAACACTGTCTCTGTCTGTCTAATGAGACACAACACTGTCTCTGTCTGTCTAATGAGACACAACACTGTCTCTGTCTGTCTAATGAGACACAACACTGTCTCTACCTGTCTAATGAGACAACACTGTCTCTATGTGTCTAATGAGACACAACACTGTCTCTCTCTGTCTAATGAGACACAACACTGTCTCTGTCTGTCTAATGAGACACAACACTGTCTCTGTCTGTCTAATGAGACACAACACTGTCTCTCTCTGTCTAATGAGACAACACTGTCTCTACCTGTCTAATGAGACACAACACTGTCTGTCTGTCTAATGAGACACAACACTGTCTCTGTCTGTCTAATGAGACACAACACTGTCTCTACCTGTCTAATGAGACACAACACTGTCTCTGTCTGTCTAATGAGACACAACACTGTCTCTGTCTGTCTAATGAGACACAACACTGTCTCTGTCTGTCTAATGAGACACAACACTGTCTCTACCTGTCTAATGAGACACAACACTGTCTCTGTCTGTCTAATGAGACACAACACTGTCTCTCTCTGTCTAATGAGACACAACACTGTCTCTGTCTGTCTAATGAGACACAACACTGTCTCTGTCTATCTAATGAGACACAACACTGTCTCTGTCTGTCTAATGAGACACAACACTGTCTCTGTCTGTCTAATGAGACACAACACTGTCTCTATCTGTCTAATGAGACACAACACTGTCTCTGTCTGTCTAATGAGACACAACACTGTCTCTGTCTGTCTAATGAGACACAACACTGTCTCTCTCTGTCTAATGAGACACAACACTGTCTCTGTCTGTCTAATGAGACACAACACTGTCTCTGTCTGTCTACTGAGACACAACACTGTCTCTATCTGTCTAACACTGTCTCTGTCTGTCTAATGAGACACAACACTGTCTCTATCTGTCTAATGAGACACAACACTGTCTCTGTCTGTCTAATGAGACACAACACTGTCTCTGTCTGTCTAATGAGACACAACACTGTCTCTGTCTGTCTAATGAGACACAACACTGTCTCTACCTGTCTAATGAGACACAACACTGTCTCTATCTGTCTAATGAGACACAACACTGTCTCTACCTGTCTAATGAGACACAACACTGTCTCTGTCTGTCTAATGAGACACAACACTGTCTCTGTCTGTCTAATGAGACACAACACTGTCTCTGTCTGTCTAATGAGACACAACACTGTCTCTACCTGTCTAATGAGACACAACACTGTCTCTGTCTGTCTAATGAGACACAACACTGTCTCTCTCTGTCTAATGAGACACAACACTGTCTCTGTCTGTCTAATGAGACACAACACTGTCTCGGTCTGTCTAATGAGACACAACACTGTCTCTGTCTGTGTAATGAGACACAACACTGTCTCTGTCTGTCTAATGAGACACAACACTGTCTCTATCTGTCTAATGAGACACAACACTGTCTCTGTCTGTCTAATGAGACACAACACTGTCTCTGTCTGTCTAATGAGACACAACACTGTCTCTCTCTGTCTAATGAGACACAACCCTGTCTCTGTCTGTCTAATGAGACACAACACTGTCTCTGTCTGTCTACTGAGACACAACACTGTCTCTATCTGTCTAACACTGTCTCTGTCTGTCTAATGAGACACAACACTGTCTCTATCTGTCTAATGAGACACAACACTGTCTCTGTCTGTCTAATGAGACACAACACTGTCTCTGTCTGTCTAATGAGACACAACACTGTCTCTGTCTGTCTAATGAGACACAACACTGTCTCTACCTGTCTAATGAGACACAACACTGTCTCTATCTGTCTAATGAGACACAACACTGTCTCTATCTGTCTAATGAGACACAACACTGTCTCTCCCTGTCTAATGAGACACAACACTGTCTCTGTCTGTCTAATGAGACACAACACTGTCTCTGTCTGTCTAATGAGACACAACACTGTCTCTACCTGTCTCATGAGACACAACACTGTCTCTCTCTGTCTAATGAGACACAACACTATCTCTGTCTGTCTAATGAAATGCATATTCACTCTGCCTTGTGTGTCCAGATGTCGTCTCCACAGCTCAACACCACATGGATGTGGCTGAGGTGATGTCAGAAGGAGGCCAGCCAGATGGCCACTGTTTACTACTGCAGAAACATCCTGGAGACCAATGACCAATGGCTGAGAGGGACTACTTCCTGAGGAAACCTGTTGCCGGGAGGCGGACTATTTTCTTTAATGATCTACGAGTTGTAGGAAGTGTATCTCACGATTGGTATGTTTCACTAGGAGGGGGGTTACTTCGGTGGTTGATGTTAGATGTGGCTGAGTGCTGATATTCAGTCAGTGGTTGGTTTGTTAACTTTAGAGCCTTTAAAATATCCCACTGGCCACAGATGTGTATATGTCTGTATCTGTGTTCTTGTTTACTTAACTTATCAAGACACCAATGTCCTGACAATTCACCCCAATGTCCTGACAATTCACCCCAATGTCCTGACAAGGTAGGAAAACAATAACGTTTTTGAAAAGTCAGGATTTGTTTAATGTCCTGAATTTGTTCAAATGCTATTCTAAATGTAAGGTTAAGGTTAGGGTTAGATTAAGAGTAAGGTTTAGGGATTAGGGACAATTAGAGTTTTAACGGTCAAACATGTTTACTTCCCAAAAAGTTCGGACATTCCAAGAAAAGTAAGCTGTGTGTGTGTGTGCACACGCATGCACGTGTGTTAGAGGAGAGGGGAAGGGAAGTGAGGTGTTGGCCACAAGCAGAGGGACCACAGCCGTGCCTCAGCTCCAGGTCATGAACCAAGCATGACCCCATGCATGGGTAGCGGTCACAGTGGGTTTCCACTCCACCCCAAAAATAAACTTGAATGACCTCTTCACTTTTATTTACAGTGACTGGTTTCCGAGTGTCCCTCTCGTTCTACTCTCCCTCTCCTCTCTTTTCTGTCTCTCTACACATTGACCCACATTAGAAATGGCAAGTAAAGTAGCTTCAGTTAAAACAAGGATATTTAGGATAGTTAGATATTCAATCGATTACATTTTCACCAAGCAGGGTATTATATTTCGTACATGTTAATAATAGACATGGTGTCCATACTTTCAGTAACCCACATTCAACTGCAGCCTTCTTCATCAACCAGAATAAGAAGGTGTTTATCTGTGTAGTTACAGGGTCAGCTTTGTTAAATACATCCCTGGGCTTGTATACATGACCTCTTTGCCCCCACTCTCTTATCCTCCCATCCTGCCTCTCTTTCTCTCAGCCCTCCTCTCCCACTCTTCTCTCAGAGTGATTGGCATGTGGATTGAGACTTCCTGCCTTGGACCTTGGTGAGCCCTGGACCATGACAAGCGTTGCATATTGGCCAGACAGGCAGACAGAAGGACGGATAGGACAGACAGACAGACAGACAGGCAGGCAGGCAGGCAGGCAGGCAGGCAGGGAGGCAGACAGGGAGGCAGACAGAAGGACGGATAGGACAGATAGACAGACAGGCAGGCAGGCAGGCAGGCAGGCAGGGAGGCAGACAGACAGGCAGACAGAAGGACGGATAGGACTGGCAGACAGACGAACGGACAGGACAGACAGACAGACAGACAGACAGACAGGCAGGCAGGGAGGCAGACAGGCAGGGAGGCAGACAGGCAGGGAGGCAGACAGGGAGGCAGACAGGGAGGCAGACAGGGAGGCAGACAGGGAGGCAGACAGGGAGGCAGACAGGGAGGCAGATAGGGAGGCAGACAGGGAGGCAGACAGGGAGGCAGATAGGGAGGCAGACAGGGAGGCAGACAGGGAGGCAGACAGGGAGGCAGTCAGGGAGGCAGACAGGGAGGCAGACAGGGAGGCAGACAGGGAGGTAGACAGGGAGGCAGACAGGGAGGCAGACAGGGAGGCAGACAGGGAGGCAGACAGGGAGGCAGTCAGGGAGATATCACTGGGACACACAACAGCCTCATCAGAGCCTTAGAGCTTCTAATCTAAATACGACCAGTCAACAGGATGTTCCCCTGTAATCTCCATACGACCAGTCAACAGGATGTTGCCCCTCTAATCTAAATACGACCAGTCAACAGGATGTTCCCCTCTAATCTCCATACGACCAGTCAACAGGATGTTCCCCTGTAATCTCCATACGACCAGTCAACAGGATGTTCCCCTGTAATCTCCATACGACCAGTCAACAGGATGTTCCCCTGTAATCTCCATACGACCAGTCAACAGGATGTTCCCCTGTAATCTCCATACGACCAGTCAACAGGATGTTCCCCTGTAATCTCCATACGACCAGTCAACAGGATGTTCCCCTGTAATCTCCATACGACCAGTCAACAGGATGTTCCCCTGTAATCTCCATATGACCAGTCAACAGGATGGTGCCCCTCTAATCTCCATACGACCAGTCAACAGGATGTTCCCCTGTAATCTCCATACGACCAGTCAACAGGATGTTCCCCTGTAATCTCCATACGACCAGTCAACAGGATGTTCCCCTGTAATCTCCATACGACCAGTCAACAGGATGTTCCCCTGTAATCTCCATACGACCAGTCAACAGGATGTTCCCCTCTAATCTCCATACGACCAGTCAACAGGATGGTGCCCCTGTAATCTCCATACGACCAGTCAACAGGATGTTCCCCTGTAATCTCCATACGACCAGTCAACAGGATGTTCCCCTCTAATCTCCATACGACCAGTCAACAGGATGTTCCCCTGTAATCTCCATACGACCAGTCAACAGGATGTTCCCCTCTAATCCCCATACGACCAGTCAACAGGATGTTCCCCTCTAATCTCCATACGACCAGTCAACAGGATGTTCCCCTGTAATCTCCATATGACCAGTCAACAGGATGTTCCCCTGTAATCTCCATACGACCAGTCAACAGGATGTTGCCCTGTAATCTAAATACGACCAGTCAACAGGATGTTCCCCTGTAATCTCCATACGACCAGTCAACAGGATGGTGCCCCTGTAATCTCCATATGACCAGTCAACAGGATGGTGCCCCTCTAATCTCCATACGACCAGTCAACAGGATGGTGCCCCTGTAATCTCCATACGACCAGTCAACAGGATGTTCCCCTCTAATCTAAATACGACCAGTCAACAGGATGTTCCCCTCTAATCTAAATACGACCAGTCAACAGGATGTTGCCCTGTAATCTAAATACGACCAGTCAACAGGATGTTCCCCTGTAATCTCCATACGACCAGTCAACAGGATGTTGCCCTCTAATCTCCATGTGACCAGTCAACAGGATGTGTTGCCCCTGTAATCTCCATACGACCAGTCAACAGGATGTTGCCCTCTAATCTAAATACGACCAGTCAACAGGATGTTCCCCTGTAATCTCCATACGACCAGTCAACAGGATGTTCCCCTGTAATCTCCATACGACCAGTCAACAGGATGTTCCCCTGTAATCTCCATACGACCAGTCAACAGGATGTTCCCCTGTAATCTCCATACGACCAGTCAACAGGATGTTCCCCTGTAATCTCCATACGACCAGTCAACAGGATGTTCCCCTGTAATCTCCATACGACCAGTCAACAGGATGTTCCCCTGTAATCTCCATACGACCAGTCAACAGGATGTTCCCCTGTAATCTCCATACGACCAGTCAACAGGATGTTCCCCTGTAATCTCCATACGACCAGTCAACAGGATGTTCCCCTGTAATCTCCATACGACCAGTCAACAGGATGTTCCCCTGTAATCTCCATACGACCAGTCAACAGGATGTTCCCCTGTAATCTCCATACGACCAGTCAACAGGATGTTCCCCTGTAATCTCCATACGACCAGTCAACAGGATGTTCCCCTGTAATCTCCATACGACCAGTCAACAGGATGTTCCCCTGTAATCTCCATACGACCAGTCAACAGGATGTTCCCCTCTAATCTCCATACGACCAGTCAACATGATGTTCCCCTCTAATCTAAATACGACCAGTCAACAGGATATTCCCCTCTAATCTCCATATGACCAGTCAACAGGATGTTCCCCTCTAATCTCCATACGACCAGTCAACAGGATGTTCCCCTCTAATCTCCATACGACCAGTCAACAGGATGTTCCCCTCTAATCTCCATACGACCAGTCAACAGGATGTTCCCCTGTAATCTCCATACGACCAGTCAACAGGATGTTCCCCTGTAATCTCCATACGACCAGTCAACAGGATGTTCCCCTCTAATCTCCATACGACCAGTCAACAGGATGTTCCCCTGTAATCTCCATACGACCAGTCAACAGGATGTTCCCCTGTAATCTCCATACGACCAGTCAACAGGATGTTCCCCTGTAATCTCCATACGACCAGTCAACAGGATGTTCCCCTGTAATCTCCATACGACCAGTCAACAGGATGTTCCCCTGTAATCTCCATACGACCAGTCAACAGGATGTTCCCCTGTAATCTCCATACGACCAGTCAACAGGATGTTCCCCTCTAATCTCCATACGACCAGTCAACAGGATGTTCCCCTCTAATCTCCATACGACCAGTCAACAGGATGTTCCCCTGTAATCTCCATACGACCAGTCAACAGGATGTTCCCCTGTAATCTCCATACGACCAGTCAACAGGATGTTCCCCTGTAATCTCCATACGACCAGTCAACAGGATGTTCCCCTGTAATCTCCATACGACCAGTCAACAGGATGTTCCCCTGTAATCTCCATACGACCAGTCAACAGGATGTTCCCCTGTAATCTCCATACGACCAGTCAACAGGATGTTCCCCTGTAATCTCCATACGACCAGTCAACAGGATGTTCCCCTGTAATCTCCATACGACCAGTCAACAGGATGTTCCCCTGTAATCTAAATACGACCAGTCAACAGGATGTTCCCCTGTAATCTCCATACGACCAGTCAACAGGATGTTCCCCTGTAATCTCCATACGACCAGTCAACAGGATGTTCCCCTGTAATCTCCATACGACCAGTCAACAGGATGTTCCCCTGTAATCTCCATACGACCAGTCAACAGGATGTTCCCCTGTAATCTCCATACGACCAGTCAACAGGATGTTCCCCTGTAATCTCCATACGACCAGTCAACAGGATGTTGCCCCTCTAATCTCCATACGACCAGTCAACAGGATGTTCCCCTGTAATCTCCATACGACCAGTCAACAGGATGTTCCCCTGTAATCTCCATACGACCAGTCAACAGGATGTTCCCCTGTAATCTCCATATGACCAGTCAACAGGATGTTCCCCTGTAATCTCCATATGACCAGTCAACAGGATGTTCCCCTGTAATCTCCATATGACCAGTCAACAGGATGTTCCCCTGTAATCTCCATACGACCAGTCAACAGGATGTTCCCCTGTAATCTCCATACGACCAGTCAACAGGATGTTCCCCTGTAATCTCCATACGACCAGTCAACAGGATGTTCCCCTGTAATCTCCATACGACCAGTCAACAGGATGTTCCCCTGTAATCTCCATACGACCAGTCAACAGGATGTTCCCCTGTAATCTCCATACGACCAGTCAACAGGATGTTCCCCTGTAATCTCCATACGACCAGTCAACAGGATGTTCCCCTGTAATCTCCATACGACCAGTCAACAGGATGTTCCCCTGTAATCTCCATACGACCAGTCAACAGGATGTTCCCCTGTAATCTCCATATGACCAGTCAACAGGATGTTCCCCTCTAATCTCTATACGACCAGTCAACAGGATGTTCCCCTCTAATCTCCATACGACCAGTCAACAGGATGTTCCCCTGTAATCTCCATACGACCAGTCAACAGGATGTTCCCCTCTAATCTAAATACGACCAGTCAACAAGATGTTCCCCTCTAATCTCCATATGACCAGTCAACAGGATGTTCCCCTGTAATCTCCATACGACCAGTCAACAGGATGTTCCCCTGTAATCTAAATACGACCAGTCAACAGGATGTTGCCCTCTAATCTCCATACGACCAGTCAACAGGATGGTCCCCTGTAATCTCCATATGACCAGTCAACAGGATGTTCCCCTCTAATCTCCATACGACCAGTCAACAGGATGTTCCCCTCTAATCTAAATACGACCAGTCAACAGGATGTTCCCCTGTAATCTCCATACGACCAGTCAAAAGGATGGTGCCCCTGTAATCTCCATACGACCTGGCTGGGAAGTGTATTTATGTCGCGGACACAGAGATCCAGGCCCCTGGGTTGTGGCACCCAGGGCCCACTGACAGTGCACAGCGCTGGCGTAGCTACACAGCGCCGCAGGTTTCTCAGGACTTCAGAGATCCCTATCCCCTTTGCCTCTAGCCCTGTTTGTCTTCCATAGTGTGACTGTGCCCCCCCCCCCACGATACTTGTCACCCCAGGTTTTGAACCCCTCAGGGAGAACGGTTCTCCTTAAACTGGCCCCTGGGACTCCTTCAAAGGAAATGAGAGACAGAATTTGTTTGTCTGAACTCGGTGTCTTCATCATCCTTCTCAGATGAAAAATAATACATGGAATACTTGGGATGGAATACTTGGGATGGAATACTTGGGATGGAATACTTGGGATGGAATACTTGGGATGGAATACTTGGGATGGAATACTTGGGATGGAATACTTGGGATGGAATACTTGGGATGGAATACTTGGGATGGAATACTTGGGATTGTTTTCAAACATTTTCTACAAAGGGTCTAGCATGAAATGTTTCTGGGACTTTTTAGGGTTTAATTACTGCTGAGCTGCAATTCAAAAGTAAATACTGTATGTTTTTTGATAATCTTGACATTATGGTTATCATCATTACCGAACAACATGATACCTTACAGTCAATTGAAAAAGATACATGAATATATCATACACATATAGAAGTCAAAGAGAGTTCATAGAGAGGTAAAAGAGAGGTCCTAAAGAGGTCAAAGAGATGTCATAGAGAGGTGATGGAGAGGTCAAAGAGATATCATAGAGAGGTGATGGAGAGGTCAAAGAGATGTCATAGAGAGGTGATGGAGAGGTCAAAGAAAGGTGATGGAGAGGTCATAGAGAGGTCAAAGAGATGTCATAGAGAGGTGATGGAGAGGTTATAGAGAGGTCAAAGAGAGGTCATAGAGAGGTGATGGGGATGTCAAAGAGAGGTCATAGAGAGGTTGAGAGATGAGATTATGTTTGAGTCTGTAGCCCATGATGATGTCACGTTCTTCAGATCCCCTAGTGTCCAATCAGATATTTTCTCTGACCCTGACTGCAGCCTGGAAAATCAACGCTTTTGAAACTTGACAAACGCAAATGTCGGGTGGCTTGTGGTGAAATGTAGCTTTGTGGACAGTGCCTGATGGGGATGAGTCCACAGGCGGGGAGCGTTCTGTTGAACTGTGTGTGTTCGCCGGACGGGCTTTAATGGTGTCAAGCATGGGTCTGCTGGTCCCATGCCAGACTAGGATGCAGCAAGCTGTGACACGGCTGGCCTCCAAGGTCAAATGCAAACACCACACACTACAGTATAACGGCACACACACACATACACACACACATCCCTATCCCTTTCTCTCTCCTCCTTTCTCTGTGACCTCTAAACAACCTAGCGTGGAAGCCAACCACAACACACATCAGTCACAGAGCCATCAGTCACAGAGCCATCAGTCACACACTCTTAGAAAGAAATGTACTGTCTAGAACCCAAAAGGGTTATTCGGCTGTTACCATAGGAGAACCCTTTGAATAACAATTTGAGATTCCAGGTAGAACCCTTTTGGTTCCAGGTAGAACCCTATTGGGTTCCATGTAGAACCCTTTCCCCAGATGGTTCTATATGGAACCCAAAATAATTAAACCTAGGGCTGTTACGGTGACCGTATTACCGCCACACCGACGGTCATGAGTCATGAAAGTAGTCAAATTCCACGTTGACCGTTTAGTCATGGTAATTAGGCTTCTCCAAGCTCTGATACTGCTGATGGTCATTAGTAACCTACTGAACTTTCTAACTGCTTGGAACTCAGCACTCTATCGTCCCTCTAATCACTCTGACATCAATGTAAATATGTCAACAGGTTGGTTTACAAAGGGTGTAGAGTCTAACTGGCATACATTTCATGCTTGGGGAAGATCATTTTCACCGTAAAAATGCACCTTTATAATAAAAACATTACATGCAAAACTGCATTAGTGGTCACTTTTGATAATGGTGTTTTGCTGCTAATGGAACATTTGCACGTATAGCCTACTGCCATGTGCTCTTTGCTGTGCTTATAATGTGAAGATATAGCCTCATAGTTTATCAACATTTCAAGCTAAACGTTCTGATCTGTTGTGACGGTCTCATTGCATAAGAAATATTTTTGGGATGCTAGTGGTTGTATTAATTTGGGATCTATCGCATCTCACAACTGTCCCAGACTATGTTTGTAATATGGAGAAGGGAGTTAAAATGATTATATTCAGCCCAAGGGCACAACGGTCACTGGCTACAAAAAGCATGGATTTTTTTAGGGGGCCACACAAAGGGGATGCCACCAGGAAATTCAAGGCATTATCAATTATCATTGTCAAATTGTGAATGAGAGACTGATGAAGTGTGTACAGCCTGCACAAAAAAACAAAGCAGAGTTCATGCCTTTCAATCAACTTTTTTCAAATCATCATTAAAGTCTCTTCATGCAGCCTTAGCATGTAATAATAATCTAAACATAACGTGTGTATGACAACTAAAGTTGCATAAATACATCTAAATTAAACATATTGTCACGACTTCTACCGAAGTCGTTGCCTCTCCTTGTTCGGGTGGTGCTCGGCGTTCGATGTCACCGGTCTTCTAGCCATCATTGATCCATTTTTCATTTTCCATTGGTTTTGTCTTGTCTTCCCACACACCTGTTTTCAATCCCATTCATTACCTGTTGTGTATTTAACCCTCTGTTTCCCCCCATGTCTTTGTCAGAGATTGTTTTATTGTCAGTGTAGTGTTTTTTGTATAGGTGCGCGACGGGTCTTCGTACCCATTTTTGTTTATTATTCATTTTTCTATTTAGTGTTATGGAGCACGTTACTTGGACATTATTAAAAGACTCCATTTTACACTCCGTTTGACTCTCCTGCGCCTGACTTCCCTGCCACCTATACACATGTGTCTGACACATATAGGAGGACCTGTGTCTTTGTTAACCGCTCAACACAGAATAGGCGGCTGTGTGTGCACTACCTCAAACCTTTAATATTAAAATAATTATTCATATTCATATTTTAATAATTATAAGCAAATCTTGTCTGCTGAAAGAGTGTAGCCCACAGCCAGATCAGGAACCTAACATAAGAACAACTCAGAGTATAATATTTTGTTATTCTGAATTAGACTACATTTTCATCATATCATGTTTTTATAGACATATCTAAATTAAATAATGGATTTATTGTGAAGGTGTAGGCTATATTACATGGATTTATTAGACTTTTTAAAACGTATATGTTCCAAAGGTCTGAATTAGTGGCTTGTAGGCTATGTGTGGAAGCCAGGAGATGCTAAACCTGTTTATGTTAATTAACGGTCAATTACCGTGAGACCGGGAGTCATCTGCTTGACAATCACCGGCTGACAAAATGTCATGACTGCCACAGCCCTACTTCTACCTGGAACCAAAAAGAGTTCTCCTATTGGGACGGCCGAAGAACCCCTTTTGGAAGCTGGTGCAGAAGGTATATTAAAAGGTATAGCAGGTACATAATCTGGTATAGTAGCTAGGTATAGTAACATACCTGTTGTTGAAGTTGGTGCAGAAGGTATATTAACACGTATAGCAGGTACATAATCTGGTATAGTAGCTAGGTATAGTAACATACCTGTTGTTGAAGTTGGTGCAGAAGGTATATTAACACGTATAGCAGGTACATAATCTGGTATAGTAGCTAGGTATAGTAACATACCTGTTGTTGAAGTTGGTGCAGAAGGTATATTAACACGTATAGCAGGTACATAATCTGGTATAGTAGCTAGGTATAGTAACATACCTGTTGTTGAAGTTGGTGCAGAAGGTATATTAACACGTATAGCAGGTACATAATCTGGTATAGTAGCTAGGTATAGTAACATACCTGTTGTTGAAGTTGGTGCAGAAGGTATATTAACACGTATAGCAGGTACATAATCTGGTATAGTAGCTAGGTATAGTAACATACCTGTTGTTGAAGTTGGTGCAGTAGCCCAGGTCCTTGCATCCCAGTTGGCAGGGTTCCCTGACGTCGGCCAGACAGGTGACCAGGGGTTTCTCCACGGGGCTGTACTCACACATCTGGTCAAACTCCTGCCACGTTTGAGTTCCCCAGTTGGTGCTGATCTCCTGACACATATCCCTGTGCGGGACGAAACAGAGTTACTTTGAAAGAAAAAGGAAAGCTGCACACTCTAGCACCTCCGATGTAATCATTTATTCACCAACGTTTACACAGCAAGTTGTCCTTCTCAGGGCTTCATGACCAAACAGAGTTAAACATACAGACAGACAACACAAGCATGTAAAAGCATGTAAAAACATCAACTTGGCCTCCCAAGTGGCGCAGTGGTCTAAGATTCTGGGTTAGAGTCCAGGCTCTGTCGCAGCCGGCCGTGACCGGGAGACCCATGGGACGGCGCACAATTGGTCCAGCTTCGTCCGGGTTAGAGGAGGGTTTGGCCGGCAGGGATGTCCTTGTCCCCTCGCGCACTTGCGACTCCTGTGGTGGGCCAGGCGAAGTGCACGCTGACACGGTTGCCAGGTGTACGGTGTTTCCTCTGACGCATTGGTGCAGCTGGCTTCCGGGTTAAGTGGGCATTGTGTCAAGAAGCAGTGCGGCTTGGTTGGGTTGTGTTTCGGGAGGACGCGCGGCGCTCGACCTTCGCCTCTCCCGAGTCCATAAGGGAGATGCAGCAATATGACAAGACTGTAACTACCAATTGGAAACCACAAAATTGGGCAGAAAAATGGGTTAAATTTTTTTATAAAAAATAAACTCAAATGTTCAGAGACTTTCTACGTATTTTGATCAGGTGTACAGAACTGTGTTCTGGAAACCAACCCTATGAGTTACCTGCATACCATGGAAGGCCCCATCTACACTATACTGTATACTGTAATCATTTATATCTACACTATACTGTATACTGTAATCATTTATATCTACACTATACTGTATACTGTAATCATTTATATCTACACTATACTGTATACTGTAATCATTTATATCTACACTATACTGTATACTGTAATCATTTATATCTACACTATACTGTATACTGTAATCATTTATATCTACACTATACTGTATACTGTAATCATTTATATCTACACTATACTGTATACTGTAATCATTTATATCTACACTATACTGTATACTGTAATCATTTATATCTACACTATACTGTATACTGTAATCATTTATATCTACACTATACTGTATACTGTAATCATTTATATCTACACTATACTGTATACTGTAATCATTTATATCTACACTATATATACAATAAAGGTAAACAAAGGTAAAAGAAAACAGTATGTGGACACCCCTTCAAATGAGTGAATATAGCTATTTCAGCCACACCAGTTGCTGACAGGTATATAAAATCGAGCACACAGCCATGCAATCTCCATAGACAAACATTGGTCGTAGAATGGCCTTACTGAAGAGCTCAGTGACTTTCAACGTGGCACCGTCATAGGATGCCACCTTTCCAACAGTCAGTTCATCAAATTTCTGCCCTGCTAGAGCTGCCCCAGTTAACTGTAAGTGATGTTATTGTGAAGTGTAAACTTATAAGAGCAACAACGGCTCAGCCGCAAAGTGGTAGGCCACAAAAGCTCACAGAAACGGGACTGCCGAGTGCTGAAGCGTGTACAAATCTGCCTCTGGAAGCAACGTCAGCAAAATAACTGTTCGTCGGGAGCTTCAAGAAATTAGTTTCCGACCTCACTATGTGGCTGAATGGAAGCAAGTCCTGCAGCAATGTTCCAACATCTAGTGGAAAGCCTTCCCAGAAGAGTGGAGGCTGTTATAGCAGCAATGTTCCAACATCTGGTGGAAAGCCTTCCCAGAAGAGTGGAGGCTGTTATAGCAGCAATGTTCCAACATCTGGTGGAAAGCCTTCCCAAAGAGTAGAGGCTGTTATAGCAGCAATGTTCCAACATCTAGTGGAAAGCCTTCCCAAAGAGTAGAGGCTGTTATAGCAGCAAAGGGGGACCAACTCCATATTAATTACCATGATTTTGGAATGAGATGTTCGACGAACAGGTGTCCACATACATTTAGTAATGTAGTGTATCTATTAATGTATGTAATGTATGAACTTTTTTGGGGGGGGGGTTAGAATATATACATATTTTTTTACTTTCACCCATTTTTTCTCCCCAATTGATAGTTACAGACTTGTCCCATCGCTGCAACTCCCCTACGGACTCGGGAGAGGCGAAGGTTGAGAGCCATGTGTCCTCCAAAACACAACCCCGCCAAGACATACTGCTCGCTTAACCCGGAGACACCGTGCACCGCCTCATGGTTCTCCCGGATCGAACCCGGGTGTGTAGTGACGCCTCAAGCACTGTGATCCAGTGCCTTAGACTGCTGCACCACTCGGGAGCTACCTTTTACACTTTACTTAGACAGTTGGAAACAGAGGGGGGACAGGAAAATGTAGGAAGGGTGGAAGCAGGGATTGAACCCTGGTCTCTGGCGGGGAGCAGTATGTGACGGGCTGGGAGTGTTATCGCTAGCTGTAAGCCATTGTAATCACTACAAGCATCTCAGCAGAGTACAACTAACCGGCACAGTGAGGTATTGGCTTTGTAGCAGCAGTGCAGCTTGGCACCGTCCATCTTGGCGGTAGGTGAGGTCTCCATCTCGCTCTTGGTGGGGGGGTGGGCGCTGCCCAGGAAGCACTGCCACAGCGGGTCCTGGGGCAGTGGCTGGCTGCCGCACTCATCGATCAGGCCCTCCATTATCTCGTGCTCTGTCGTCATGGTGCGCAGGATCCGCCGGCACGCCACCTGGCAGTGGGGCTCATCGGCCCGGTCGCAGCAGTACAGGCCTGGATGGACAGACGGATGGATGGATATGGACTTTTCCACACTTTGTTAGATTACAGCCTTGTTCTAAAATTGATTAAATTACATTTTTTTCTCATCGATCTACACACAACGCCTCATTATGACAAAAGAAAAAACAGGTTGTAAGACATTTATGCAAATGTATTAAAAATAAAAAACAGAAATAGCTCATCTGCATAAGTATTTAGAACCTTTGCTATGAGACTCGGGAATTGAGCTCAGGCGCATCCTGTTTCCATTGATCATCCTCCATTCCCCAATCAGAAGACACCTGCTCCTTTACCCTATCACATCGCCTTTCCCTTGGTTTAAAAACCCAGTCCGTTGTTTTCTCTGGAGCTCACTCTCTCTGTGTCTCAATCTCTCTCTCTCCCTCTCTCTTTGTACGCAGAGATCTCTCTTGTGTTTTTCCAACTACATGTCACTTTGTCCGTTACCCTGTGACTATTGTTTTGTTATGGTGATTGACTGTTTGTTTGACTGTTTGTTTAATTGTTTGATGGTGGGACAAATGGGTACCAAGCCCAGTCGCCCATGGGCATACACTACCCGTAGGACTGCTTTGTCTAAGAACACTAGTTAGAACTGGGCAGACCACCCACTGTATTTTTGGTTAGTTAGTTAGCTGTATAGTAGTAGGCTAGTCTAGCTTAGGGGTGTTTTGGTTAGTTAGTTAGCTGTATAGTAGTAGGCTAGTCTAGCTTAGGGGTGTTTTGGGATATTTGTTTCCTTCCTTGGGTCCAGCTCAACCCCTTTTCCCGCCCCCCTTTACCGTGTGTTTAAAAATAAACCAATAGTGTTTGACGGTAGATTTATGTTGTCTGTGGTTATCCGTTCTCACTGTTACTTTTTCACTGTTATGATTTGCATGAGTTATGTTACGGGTCTCGTTTCCATCCCCCCTAGACTGCAGGGCCAAAGGGATTCGTAACACCAAGTGACTAGTCTGGAGGAAACCTGGTACCATCCCTACGGTGAAGCATGTTGTTGGCAGCATCATGCTGTGGGACTCAGTGTCGGGGACTAGGAGACTAGTCAGGATCGAGGGAAAAATGAATGGAGCAAAGTACAGAGATCCTTAAGAAAACCTGCTGTAGAACGCTCAGGACCTCAGACTGGGGCGAAGGTTCACCGTCCAACAGGACAACAGGACTAAGCACACAGCCAAGACAATGCTGGAGTGGCTACAGGGCAAGTTTTTGGATGTCCTTGAATTGGCCCAGCCAGAAACCAGACTTGAACCCGATCTAACTTCTCTGGAGAGATCTGAAAATAGCTGTGCTGCGACGCTCCCCATCCAGCCTGACCGAGCTTGAGAGGATATGCAGATAAGAATTGGAGAAACTCTCCAAATACAGGTGTGCCAAGCTTGTAGTGTCATACCCAAGAGGCTGTAATCGCTGCCAAAGGTGCTTAAACAAAGTATTGAGTAAAGGGTTTGAATACTTACGTAAATGTGATATTTAATTTAGTATTTTTAATACATTTGCAAAAATCTCTAAATAACTGTTTTTGCTTTGTCATAATGGGATATTGTGTGTACGTTGATGAGGACATTTTTTTAAATCCATTTAAGAATAAGGCAGAAATGTAACAAAGTGTGGAAAAAGTCAAGGGGTCTGAATACTTTCCGAATGGACTATACCAGTGCCAGTGATTGGAGGAATGCAACACAGAAACAAGATACACACTGGATCTGGGGCTACTGATAGGTCAGTATTAGATATACTCACTGTCTATTGGGCTCCTGATTGGGTAGGACTTGGTGTAGTTGCCCACACAGCCAATGAGCTCGGGGCTGATGCTCTGGCAGTATTCCTTGACAGCCTTGATTTGCGAGACGGTGGGGGAGGAGTCTGTCCGGAAGATGGCCTGGCAGTAATCTCTGCAGTTGGTGTGTCTTCCTGCATAGCTGCAGCACAACGAGCCCACTGACAGAGCACACACACACGCACGCACGCACACACACACACACACACACACACACACACACACACACACACACACACACACACACACACACACACACACACACACACACACACACACACACACACACACACACACACACACACACAGTTACAATGTGCTTTCCATTCACTTCAATGGAATTGTAAATATCATTAAGGCTATTTAGACTATTTCTTTGTCTTGAAGTCGCCTTTAGCTTCATGAAATAGATGACAGACATTGCAAACATGATCAACATTCAAACATGAAGAGTTAATCAGAATACAATACAGTAGACTGCCAGGATTTCCTAGAGAATAGTCTGATTAAATATGCATGGTGAACATTGGAGGTGATCTCCCAGTTGACTCCAGGAAGTGCAAGACCTTACATCCTCGAAATCGGCCCAAAGTCGTGTCTGCAGGTTCACACCAATGTGTTGCGGCTCCTAATACAAATAAGGGATTCCTCGGCTGACTGATTAAATCATTTCTGGGAACCAAAGGCACGTAAACAAGACTCATAAAGCAGGGCTGACTTCCTGTTTATTCATTCTACAGAGACATTTATTTGGACATTTAGCAGATGCTCTTATCCAGAGCAACTTACAGTCCTGAATGCACACATTTCCATACTGGTCCACCATGGGAATCGAACCCACACTGGCGTTGCAAGCACCATGCTGTACCAACTGAGCCACGTCACACTCTGACTGGTGCACTTGGGTTAGCATCTTGTTGTAGAGAATGTTGGATACTTACTCTCATTTTTGGTGATACAGCTGTGCAGTGGTTTCTGTAAAAGACAAGAAAAACACTTCTGTGATCTAACATACCATTATTGAACACTCATTACTGAACAACCATTATTGAGTCAGCTCTATTCATGACATTTCTATCTGAAATATTCGGAACCCGTTCCTCTTCTCTCTCTATGGAGACCTCATCCACTGTCCTGTCTTCAGTACAGTTAAACCTCCATCAGAAAACTCACTGTCCTGTCCTCAGTACAGTTAAACCTCCATCAGAAAACTCACTGTCCTGTCCTCAGTACAGTTAAACCTCCATCAGAAAACTCACTGTCCTGTCCTCAGTACAGTTAAACCTCCATCAGAAAACTCACAGCTTCTTTCCATCAAAACCATAAAAGACCATAAAGGACCATAAAGGTCAGTGCTGCTGCGTGCTTTGGCTCCTGCGGCAACGATTCATGAAAGGGCAAGATGAAAGAGGCCAGTGCCTTATTAAAGCTGGAGGGGGGGGGGTCCAAACTAAACATTAAGCCCACCGCTTTGTTTTTTGTTTGTTTGGAATGAGGAGGTAAGCCAGATGAAAGGAGTCCTCTGCTAGCACGCCACTAGGCTAAGCTAATTGCTAAGGTAAGCCAGATTCATATACATGTACACTGAGTGCACAAAACATTAGGAACACCTTTTTGCCCTCAGAACAGCCTCAATTTGATGGTGCATGGACTCTACAGGGGGTCGAAAGCGTTCCACATGGATGCTGGCCCATGTTGACTCCAATGCTTCCTACAGTTGTGTCAAGTTGGCTGGATGTCTTTTGGGTGGTCGACCAAACTTGATACACATAGGAAACTGTTGAAAAAAACCCCAGCAACGTTGTAGTTCTTGACTCAAAACCAGTGTGCCTGGCACCTACTACCATACCCAGATCAAAGCCACTTAAATGTGTCTTGCCTATTCACCCTCTGAATGGCACACATACACAATCTATGTCTCAATTGTCTCAAGGGTAAACAATTACTTTTTAACCTGTCTCCTCCCCTTCATCTACACTGATTGGATTTAACAGATGATAATTAACACTATGAAGATGTCCAGTGAAAGCAGATATGCAATTTGTTGACACGGCACCACAGTAACGACTTGGATACACAATATCCTGCATGCTAATCAATAAAAACGTTGGTTAAATTCACTGCTCTGTTGTTTTGCTTGTTTACAGCAAGCCATTTCACAGGGAACTGTCGGAGGCGCTCCCTTATATATACATAAATACTTAAATCGTTTTTGTTGGGTATCTGTACTTCACTTCACTATTTATATTTTTGACAACTTTTACTTCACTACATTCCGAAATATATTTACAAAAAAATATATATGGGGGATAGGAAATGATCAATTACATTGATGGAAGCTACAATCTATCTGCAATATTAAAGCTGATCTAGCCCCTAAGAAAAAAAACAATACATTGATGGAAGCTACAATCTATCTGCAATATTAAAGCTGATCTACCCCCTAAGAAAAAAAACAATACATTGATGGAAGCTACAATCTATCTGCAATATTAAAGCTGATCTAGCCCCTAAGAAAAAAAACAATACATTGATGGAAGCTACAATCTATCTGCAATATTAAAGCTGATCTAGCCCCTAAGAAAAAAAACAATACATTGATGGAAGCTACAATCTATCTGCAATATTAAAGCTGATCTAGCCCCTAAGAAAAAAAACAATACATTGACTGATGCCTTTAGTGAGATGTCTAATGCTTTAATATTTAATCAGTTCTGCCCTCCGAATTCATATTCATTATATAAATAGGCCCTTTTAATTTTGTCTGGCTTGCCGTTCCAAATTAAATGGAATATTTTTTTGCTCATATAAATAAAAAAAACAGGTCACTAAGTGTAGGAAAGACCATAAGAAAATAGGTAAACTGGGATATGACTAATGAGTTAATCAAGGTGAACTGGGATATAACTAAGGATTTAGAGTTATTTTTTATCAAAAAGACAGGTATTTTCCTTTCCGTGGTAGCAAGATCTTATCTATTTTTGCTAAATTCCTATAAAAATGTATTGGAGTGAGATCATTTCTTTCTTTCGGGATATGAACACCGAGTATGTCCACATCCATGTCAGACCATTTTATTGGTAAACTACACGGTAATGTAAAAGTTGTATTTTTTAGTGATCCAATGCATAATATAATACACTTAGCATCATTTGGCTTAAATCCAGAGAGGTTAGAAAAAGTATCTAGATCATCTATGAGGCTGTGGAGGGATCTGGATTTGCTTTGGAAGCGTACTATGACAGCTTTGTTTTTAAGCCCTGGATTTCTAGCCCCTTGATATTATTGTTGGATCTGATTTTAACAGCTAACATTTCAATGGCAATAATAAAACGATATGCCGATAGTGGACAGCCTTGTTTTACGCCTCTTGACAGTTTAAAACTTTCTGAGAAGTTGCCATTATTTACTTTTTTTACTATACATAATTTTAACCCATTTTATAAGAGATTCTCCAAAGTTGAAATATTTCAGTCATTTATATATAAACTCCAGTCATACTTTATCAAAGGCCTTTCAAAGCTATGAATACCAGGCCTGGTTTCCCAGATTTTTCATAGTGTTCAATTGTTTCCAGTACTTGTCTTATATTATCTCCAATGTATCGTCCATGTAAATAACCTGTCTGATTAGGATGAATAATATCCAACACTACTTTTTTAATTCTATGTGCTAAGCATTTTGCTTTTTTACATCACAACACTGAAGTGTAAGAGGTCTCCAATTTTTTTAATGGACTGGATCTTTATATTTATCACTTAGATCCCGTTTCAGTAATAATGAAATCAGACATTCTTTTTGAGTGCTCGATAATCTACCATTTACATAGGAGTGGTTAAAACATGCTAATAACAGTCCTCTGATTATATCAAAAAAAGTTTTGTATACCTCCACTGGTATGCCATCCAGCCCTGGAGCCAAGAAGTTCCTCCTCTGTAATTTGGCCTTTACATGAGTCTTTCTGTACAGATGTTCATTTTACATTATTAATAGAAACAAAATCCATATAATTAACTTCGGTTAGTGGAGATGGAGGAGAATAAAACAAAAACATATGCTTAAAGTCCTTTACTTCCTCTTTCAAAATATAGTTTGGTGAATCATGGGCGACTCAGTACAATTTTGGGGGGTTATGTTAAAGATTAAAGACTATGTTAAATATTTAAAAAGTATTTAGTGCATATTCCATCCAGTTCGCTTTATTTTTGTAATATATTACACTAGATCTTTCTTGAATAAGTCCCTCCCTTTCCTCTAACCTTTCCTCTAACTTAGTCTGAGCCTCTATTTTACAGTTTTTATTGCTATCTACCAGTACTGTTAGTTATTGCATTTCCTTTGTTAATATGGACCTATTTGACCTGAATTGCTTTTGTTTTAGAGATGAGTATTGAATTGCATGGCTTCTAAAGTAACATTTAAATGTGTCCCATACAATAAGGGGATCTGCTCTAACTACAGTATGTTAGAAAAAGTCAGTTCTAAATTATTTTGTTTTAGTTCAAAACAAGTTATCGTCCAATAGGCTTTGAATACATTTCCAATATCCTCGCCCACGTGGAAATTCTGTAAGAGTAATATATATGCCAATTATTTGATGGTCCGACTGCATTCTGTCCCCAATCAACAATTTTTGAACTTTTGGTGCCAGAGAGAACGACATTCGGATCAAAATTACCGTTAATCAATATCATCACACCTTTTGAATTTCTTTGCCCATGGGAGAAATATATTTTGCCCCCCCCCCACACCCCCAGTCTTTTTGGTAATTATGGTAATTTCACCAACTGCCATAATGGGATAAAAGTTCCAAATCTATTTATCATTATATATGTTTGTAAACTCACCATTAAAAAGTAGTTATTGAGTGTCCATATAGCTGTACCATGATATTTGCATTGCTACTAAGAAAACCTCCAATTGTTCACCACCATTCCACCCACTAAAACCCCTCCCCATCCCAAGTTGGGTTGTGTATACCCAGTGACCGGCAGACCACCCCCACCCGCTCGGATCCCAGGGCCCCCAAGACACCGGGACCCATGCTTGGAAAAGACCACACAGTGCCACCCACAGAACCCACAGAACTGCCAAAAGCATTTCCATCGCTCCCGCACTGTTACATCACAAACAATCCAATAATAAAGTTCTATATGGTCACGAAAATGGCGTCCGTTCTAAAACTTGGCCTGACTCTCTCCCTCTCTCTCTCTATATATATATGGCTCTAAGCTAAGCCATCTTCTTAGCGGGAGTAGATGATTTCACTCCTCTCCTCCTTTGACAAGACAGGCTCCAATCAGCACTGAGGTTTTAAAGGCCAGGGAAAGGCAGCCAGAGACTACAATACAGTCTCTCAAAGTCAACAGTATGTGTGATACTCAATTTCAAGCACATACTACTACACAAAACATGACCTTGTTTTACTTACCTCTGTGTCTTTTTTGCATACTCTTGTGATGTCGGTCTTGGATGATGCCTAAAGGGTCAGAGAATGGGAAATGAGGTGATGTGCAAAATGGATAAGGCTACAACGGGCCAAACTAACTTCCTCCCTCACCTGCTTGCAGTCCCTGCGGCACTCGGCCGAGATGGCCAGCTCACAGCAGCCCAGGCCCACCCAACCATCAGACTTCCTGGACGACCCTGTAGACAAAACAAAAATGGTCCACATTACCCACAAACCCTTGATGGGTGTAGCATTATCAGAATTAAAGTATGGATTAACTTTATCCTCTTGCGGGGGTTGTGCAAAACATTTAGACGCTTATGGGCAGAATATTAAACTGTGGACATATATGGGACTTTTAGTGTGGGCTCAGTGGGTACAAAGTGTTGAGCTAAGCAATAATGTTTTTGCATCTGGGAGGCATTATGTTCTGACAGGTGGATTTGTCTGTAATGGCACCGTATCCTCTTGGCAACGCTCCCCCCATAGCTCACCAGGTAGTGTGGAGTTGATGCAGATCCAAAGCTCATTCTGTGAAACAGAGAGAAAAGGTCATTTCATTATGAACAGAAGACCAATGCCAAAACAAGCAAGAGAACAAGGGAAGAAAATGCCCAGTTCATAACAGGACAGGTTGTTTTGATGTACAGAGGTTTTTCTGGAGTTGGACAAAATTCAAAGGAAGGAGCCACATGGAAGACCTCTGTTATGTCCGTTCATTTCTAGAAATCCTGTCTTAGTTTTTGTCTTTCATCTCTCAACAGGAAATTATATCAGATAACTAGTGGTTCTTTGGGTGAAACAGCATACTCTAATTTACTGCGTTTGCAGGGGCTATTGAATTTCACAGAGAACATTTATTTTTTTATATGACTGCCGTCTAATTAAAAAATATATTATGCAGTGGAAACAGAGACATATAAACCACACAAACTCATAAGAGGTTTGTGGTAATATATTGTGGGATTAATAACACACAGCAATAAACACAAACATCCCAGGCACGTATGGATAAAACACATGACGCATGGAGATAGAGCAGTGAGTGGCCCAGAGAGCATTCTCTGTCTCTAGCCCTGAACAAGATAATGAACTATATAAACTAGACATTGTCTGAGGTTCAGCTCAGTCCCTCATGTCTGTTGGCTCTCAAACAGAGGAGCCACATGTCAGGAGGCCCCTCATGTCTGTTGGCTCTCAAACAGAGGAGCGACATGTCAGGAGGCCCCTCATGTCTGTTGGCTCTCAAACAGAGGAGCCACATGTCAGGAGGCCCCTCATGTCTGTTGGCTCTCAAACAGAGGAGCCACATGTCAGGAGGCCCCTCATGTCTGTTGGCTCTCAAACAGAGGAGCCACATGTCAGGAGGCCCCTCATGTCTGTTGGCTCTCAAACTGAGGAGCCACATGTCAGGAGGCCCCTCATGTCTGTTGGCTCTCAAACAGAGGAGCCACATGTCAGGAGGCCCCTCATGTCTGTTGGCTCTCAAACAGAGGAGCCACATGTCAGGAGGCCCCTCATGTCTGTTGGCTCTCAAACAGAGGAGCCACATGTCAGGAGGCCCCTCATGTCTGTTGGCTCTCAAACAGAGGAGCCACATGTCAGGAGGCCCCTCATGTCTGTTGGCTCTCAAACAGAGGAGCCACATGTCAGGAGGCCCCTCATGTCTGTTGGCTCTCAAACAGAGGAGCCACATGTCAGGAGGCCCCTCATGTCTGTTGGCTCTCAAACAGAGGAGCCACTTGTCAGGAGGCCCCTCATGTCTGTTGGCTCTCAAACAGAGGAGCCACATGTCAGGAGGCCCCTCATGTCTGTTGGCTCTCAAACAGAGGAGCCACATGTCAGGAGGCCCCTCATGTCTGTTGGCTCTCAAACTGAGGAGCCACATGTCAGGAGGCCCCTCATGTCTGTTGGCTCTCAAACAGAGGAGCCACATGTCAGGAGGCCCCTCATGTCTGTTGGCTCTCAAACAGAGGAGCCACATGTCAGGAGGCCCCTCATGTCTGTTGGCTCTCAAACAGAGGAGCCACTTGTCAGGAGGCTTCAACCTCCTTCACGATGCCGACGGAGAGAAATGGTATCTCTGCATGAACCATAAACATCATTTGTGATGAAGGGGAATCCAAGAAGATTTGGGAACATGAAGGACGAATGGCAGTGGGGGGTGGAATTTAGCAGCCCTCCAAGTACAACTACTATTAGACCTCAACATGCCAAGAAACAGTCCCTTGGAAACAATCTCTTGGAAACAATCCCTGAGAAACAATCCCTTAGAAACAATCCCTTAGAAACAATCCCT
Organism: Oncorhynchus masou masou; assembly: GCF_036934945.1. Taxonomy (NCBI): domain Eukaryota; kingdom Metazoa; phylum Chordata; class Actinopteri; order Salmoniformes; family Salmonidae; genus Oncorhynchus; species Oncorhynchus masou. Next base: position 63,343,671 of record NC_088241.1, on the reverse strand, counting down.
TGGAAACAATCCCTTGGAAACAATCCCTTAGAAACAATTCTTTACAAAACAATCCCTTGGAAACAATCTCTTGGAAACAATCCCTTGGAAACAATCTCTTGGAAACAATCTCTTGGAAACAATCCCTTAGAAACAATCCCTTGGAAACAATATCTTGGAAACAATCCCTTAGAAACAATCCCTTGGAAACAATCTCTTGGAAACAATCCCTTGGAAACAATCTCTTGGAAACAATCTCTTGGAAACAATCCCTTAGAAACAATCCCTTGGAAACAATCTCTTGGAAAAAATCTCTTGGAAAAAATCTCTTGGAAAAAATCTCTTGGAAACAATCTCTTGGAAACAATCCCTTAGAAACAATCCATTGGAAACAATCTCTTGGAAACAATCTCTTGGAAACAATCTCTTGGAAACAATCCCTTAGAAACAATCCATTGGAAACAATCTCTTGGAAACAATCTCTTAGAAACAATCCATTGGAAACAATCTCTTGGAAACAATCTCTTGGAAACAATCACTTAGAAACAATCCCTTGGAAACAATCCCTTAGAAACAATCCATTGGAAACAATCCCTTAGAAACATTCCCTTGGAACGGCTGTGAGATGTATTGTGGTGTCTGAGGGTGAGAGGGACCTTGGAGCAGCAGTACTAATATTCTGCTGAAATTGTTTCCAAAATCACCAAATCCGATCCAGTTTGGCAAATGAGCTCATTAATAGCAGGACACAAAGTATTTAACTCTAGCTAATGACAGACTCATTTCTAATTGGCTGTTTGGAGCAGTGCAGATGAAAAGCAGTTAGGCTCTCCAGGTTTGTAGTTACGTTGGTGGGTGGGGAGTGTTTAGCCCGTTTCAAGGCCCGCTCTTTTATACTTCTTTGATACTTTAATATTTATTTGATACTTCTTTAATACTTTGATACTTCTTTAGTACTTCTTTGATACTTTTATAACTTCTTAGATACTTCTTGGATACTTCTTGGATACTTTGTTGATGCTTCTTAGATACTTTTATACTTATTTGATACTTCTTTGACACTTTTATAATACTTCTTAGATACATATTAGATACTTTGATACTTCTTTGATCCCTCTTTGATACATTGATACTTTGTTAGTTATTTGATCCTTCTTTAAAATTTCTTTCATACTTCTTAGATACTTCTTTGAAACTTTTTTGATATTTCTTGGATACTTCGTTCATACTTCTTAGATACTTTGACACTTTTTTAATACTTCTTAGCTCCTTCTTAGATACGCTGATACTTCTTTGATACATTAATATTTCTTTGATACATTGATACTTATTTGAAACTTCTTTAATAGTTTGATACTTCTTAGATACTTCTTTAATACTTATTTGATACTTTGTTGATACTTTAGATCATTTGATACATCTTTGATCCTTATTTGATACATTAATATTTCTTTGATACGTTGATGCTTCTTAGATACTTTTTAATACTTATTTGGTCCTTCTTTAATACTTCTTTGATACTTTGATGCTTCTTTGATACTTCTTATATACTTATTTGATACTTTTCTGATACTTTGATACTTCTTTAATACTTTGATACTTAGATCCTTCTTACATCATTATTTGATACTTTGATACTTCTTTAATACATTAATACTTCTTAGATACTTATTTGATACTTTGATACTTCTTTGATACTTCTTAGATACTGCTTTGAAACTTCTTGGATACTTCTTGGATACTTTGTTGATACTTTTATACTTCTTTGATACTTCTGGGACACTTTTTGAGTACTTCTTAGATACTTTTATACTTATTTGATCCTTCTTTGATGCATTAATACTTCTTTGATACTTTGATACTTATTTGATATTTCTTTAATACTTTGAAACTTCTTAGATACCTCTTTGGTACTGTGATACTTCTTTAATACATTAATACTTCTTAGATACTTATTTTATACTTATTTGATACTTTGATACTTAGATACTTTGATACTTCTTAGATACCTCTTAGATACTTTGAAACTTCTTAGATACCTCTTTGGTACTGTGATACTTCTTTAATACATTAAAACTTCTTAGATACTTATTTTATACTTATTTGATACTTTGATACTTCTTAGATACTTTGATACTTCTTAGATACCTCTTAGATACTTTGAAACTTCTTAGATACCTCTTTGGTACTTTGATACTTCTTTAATACATTAATACTTCTTAGATACTTATTTTATACTTATTTGATACTTTGATACTTCTTAGATACTTTGATACTTCTTAGATACCTCTTAGATACTTTGATACTTCTTAGATACCTCTTTGGTACTTTGATACTTCTTTAATACATTAATACTTCTTAGATACTTTGATACTTCTTAGATACTTTGTTACTTCTTAGATACCTCTTAGATACTTTGATACTTCTTAGATACCTCTTAGATACTTTGATACTTCTTAGATACCTCTTAGATACTTTGATACTTCTTTGATCCTTCTTTGATACATTAATACGTCTTTGATGCTTCTTGAATACTTTGATGCTTCTTTAATACTTTGATACTTTTTGATACATCTTTAATACTTCTTTGTACCTTTAGTAAGACCAGGTACAATAGACTTGTGAGAAATGCGTATAAGCTTTTCCCATAGCATTATTATTATTATTATTATTATTTCCCATGTCATTATGAAAGATTTCGTAGCCAACTTTATTACAGCTACTGAAAGCTATTTTTAGATCAGAAATCCCCACTTACCATAGACTCAGGGCAGTAGCTTGGTAATCGCTGTAGTAGGTGCTTCAAACGGGATTCACTTTTTATGGTGGCGAGCTGAAAACAGAAAGCAGTGTGTTTTATTGTATTCAAAACATGTTTTCACCAAGTCCAAACATTTGATCTGAAACCTCTGTATAAAGGTTTTGTATCATTAAATGGGCATCATCAATCTTGAGTTCATTTAACAACATTATAGTATCTTCCCAAATGGCCAAAGGGGTTCACACTTGGCTCTCTAGGCCGTGTGACACTGCTACACAAAACAAACCGGGCCAATGACAGCTGACGACTGCAGTGTTATTAACATAGGGTGAAGAGCTGTTGGGTGACTCTCACAAGGCCTGGGAGAATCCTGAGCCTGCCAGCACTCTCTGGTTTAGTGAACAGTCATGAAATTAGCTCTGGGAGATTTATGACCACTTAGTAAGAGCTTTCTAAAAGACTACACAAATGATGGGAGCTGGGAGTTGACGTTGTTTTTGGTTGGCCTCCTTCACTCCTTCATTGTTTTACTTCTTAAATAAGACCGTTGGATTCCTTGTGAGAAATTGTACACTTTAACTTGAGGTTATGACGTAACATCTGAATAATTTGTAGTAGAGTGCAGTAGTAGTAGAGCACAGTAGAGTATTTCTACACTAAAGCGGAGTTCAGGCCCAACTGTTGAACCAGATCTTTCCTATGACGGTGAATCATCCCCATCACCCATCAGGCGTCTGCAATGGTTTGATTCTAGTCAGGGTGATAAAACGGTCTTGTTCTGCTTTCTGTTCATGCATTCTCACCATTCATCATCATTACTCCATGTTCTATATAGGTAGTACATTCTTATTTGTGAGGTGAAATCATTTACGCTGGGGATTGACGGACAGTAATTTCATACAGTCGCAACGTTCAAAAACAAAAGCAGATGTTGAGCCGATTTCTTGGCCGTTAGTCAAAGAAATCTCCAGAACACTACAAAGGCAAGGCCATGAAAACGCCCAACCTACTCAGGCCATTTCTAAAACATTTTCCTCTCTTTCTCTCCATCTTTGAAGGATTAATACATGTCCTTTCAGAGGCTGTAGCCCTCCCCTCATCAAAGAGGTAGCCGACCCTCCATTAAGAAATAGAAGGGAGTTTACACGGAGCCCTGTGGCACACCCCTGAAAAAAACCTTTCTCTGCAGAAACATAGCAGCTTGGCACAAGGCTAACAAGACAGCCATTGTCCCTCTGTCCACTTCCCGCTTCTTTCTCTCTCTCTCACTCTCTTGCTTTCTCTCCCATCTATCTGTCATTTTTTTCTCTCTCTTTCTCTCTCCCTCTCCCTCTCAACCTCTCCCTCCCTCCACCTCTCCCTCCCTCCACCTCTCTCTCCCTCCCTCCCTCCACCTCTCTTTCCCTCCACCCCTCCCCTCCCTCCCTCCACCTCTCCCTCCCTCCCTCTCAGTAGCAGGTGCAGTGCTGGGGACAGGGCAACCAATACAGCATAAATTAATCTCTCTCTCTCTCGCTCTCTTGAAAGGGGAGGGGAGAGTGGTGCTGGTGGTACTCCCCCAATAACAACCCACTAAAATGGGCTAGGGGTTAACTGTGTCCTGTGTACTGTGCGATCAACCCTTTTTTATTCTAGGCCTTCCAGATGTCTCATGTCTTAGTGAAGAAGGCACTGAAGGTAATAATCCATTAAAGCTCTGCCTTGGCCGATTCCCATGATAAATAACAATAAGATGCAGAGATAGAAAGAGAGAGAGGGTGGGAGAGAGAGAGAGAGAGAGAGAGGGGGTGGGAGAAAGAGAGAGAGAGAGGGTGGGAGAGAGAGAGAGAGGGGGAGAGAGAGAGAGAGAGAGAGAGGGAGTGGAGAGTGAGAGAGAGATTTTTCACTCTTGTATATTATCTACTTGCTTTGGCAATGTTAACATATTTTTCCCATGCCAATAAAGCCCCTTGAATTGAATTGAGAGAGGGGGGGCATCAGAGAGACCCTTTAACTGCTCTTAGCTCAAATGGGAGACAGGGAGAACTTTTATACAAGCTCTCATTGCTACAATTCATCACATAGACTGTCCAGCTACAAATAATACTGGGACCATCGTTCTGGGGCTCTTTCACTCTAATTAATTAATTAATTAATTAATGTATGTATGTATGTATGTATGTATGTATGTATGTATGTATGTATGTATGTATGTATGTATGTATGTATGTATGTATGTATGTATGTATGTCTGTCTGTCTGTCTGTCTGTCTGTCTGTCTGTCTGTCTGTCTGTCTGTCTGTCTGTCTGTCTGTCTGTCTGTCTGTCTGTCTGTCTGTCTGTCTGTCTGTCTGTCTGTCTTCAGTCTGTGGCCTCCCTTACCTGATCGCATGCTTCCCAACATGGTGAGAGCTCCTCAGCATGGTGGCAGCAGGAGGAATCTGTGGAGGAAAAACAGACAGACAGAGAGAGAGGGGGGACAGATAGAGCAAGAGAGGGGAGAGAGACAGAGAGAGAGGGGGGGACAGATAGAGCAAGAGAGGGGGAGAGAGACAGAGAGAGAGGGGGGACAGATAGAGCAAGAGAGGGGGAGAGAGACAGAGAGAGGGGGGACAGATAGAGCAAGAGAGGGGGAGACAGACAGAGAGAGAGAGGGGGAGACAGAGAGAGCAAGAGGGGGAGAGAGACAGAGAGAGAGGGGGGGACAGATAGAGCAAGAGAGGGGAGAGAGACAGAGAGAGGGGGGGGAGACAGAGAGAGCAAGAGAGGGGGAGAGAGACAGAGAGAGAGGGGGGGACAGATAGAGCAAGAGAGGGGAGAGAGACAGAGAGAGGGGGGGAGACAGAGAGAGCAAGAGAGGGGGAGAGAGACAGAGAGAGAGGGGGGGGGGAGACAGAGAGAGCAAGAGAGGGGGAGAGAGACAGAGAGAGAGAGAGGGGGACAGATAGAGCAAGAGAGGGGGAGAGAGACAGAGAGAGAGAGAGGGGGGGACAGATAGAGCAAGAGAGGGGAGAGAGACAGAGAGAGAGAGAGGGGGGACAGATAGAGCAAGAGAGGGGGAGAGAGACAGAGAGAGAGAGGGGGGGACAGATAGAGCAAGAGAGGGGAGAGAGACAGAGAGAGAGGGGGGGACAGAGAGAGCAAGAGAGGGGGAGAGAGACAGAGAGGGGGGGGAGACAGAGAGAGCAAGAGGGGGAGAGAGACAGAGAGAGAGGGGGGGACAGATAGAGCAAGAGAGGGGGAGAGAGACAGAGAGAGAGAGGGGGGGCAGAGAGAGCAAGAGAGGGGGAGAGAGACAGAGAGGGGGGGAGACAGAGAGAGCAAGAGGGGGGAGAGACAGAGAGAGGGGGGACAGATAGAGCAAGAGAGGGGGAGAGAGACAGAGAGGGGGGGGGAGACAGAGAGAGCAAGAGGGGGAGAGAGACAGAGAGAGAGGGGGGGACAGATAGAGCAAGAGAGGGGGAGAGAGACAGAGAGAGGGGGGGAGACAGATAGAGCAAGAGAGGGGGAGAGAGGGGGGGGGAGTGAGAGAGAGAGGAGTAAAGGGCACTGCATGGTCAAACAGACATCTGCATTGGTCGTACAGCATTTACAGTGACATGGCCTCTGCAGAAGTCAGGACATTCACACTTCGCGGAAGTGTTGTCAAGGTAGTGAGTTTGTGTCTATACAGGACCTCCCACCCTCACCTACGTCAACCAATCATGTTAATGCGGAACTATACAAAGCCCTCTGCATTGTTGCAAAATTGCGGTATGGAGCTCGATTTGGCCTCTGCAGGCCTCTGGAAGCTCCGCAATTGCGTCACACCCTCCATACGGCGCCTCCGACCACCTTTTTGGTTTCAAGCATTAATTGGCTTTTTGTAATACAGCAGCACTCACTCCCCACCTTGCTTCATCTTCATCAGCCCCGGCAGCTCCGGAGAGACTTTTCCAGGTGGCACCTAGAAATCCCCCCATACACAGTGCCAGTCAAAGGTTTGGACACACCAAACAATGGGTAAGACGGGTAGCATCCGATAGCTACAATGAAGAAGTGACTGTACTTCTAGAGTTGGGAAGATTAGTTGCCACCGCTTCAGTATAAACCACACTTGCACTGGAATGAAATATGGAATGTCCACTATTCCAGACATTATTTGACTGTTTTCTACATTGTAGAATAATAGTGAAAACATCAAAACTATGAAATAACACATATTGAGGGCCCTCGGAGTGTGGTGTCAGGAAAATAACCTCACACTCAACGTCAACAAAACAAAGGAGATGATCGTAGACTTCAGGAAACAGCAGAGGGAGCACCCCCTATCCACATCGACGGGACAGTAGTAGAGAGGGTCGTAAGCTGTATCACCGCCTGGTACGGCAACTGCTCCGCCCACAACCGTAAGGCTCTCCAGAGGGTAGTGAGGTCTGCACAACGCATCACCGGGGGCAAACTACCTGCCCTCCAGGACACCTACACCACCCGATGTCACAGGAAGGCCAAAACGATCATCAAGGACAACAACCACCCGAGCCACTGGCTGTTCACCCCGCTATCATCCAGAAGGCAAGGTCAGTACAGGTGCATCAATGTAGGGACCGAGAGACTGAAAAATAGCTTCTATCTCAAGTCCATCAGACTGTTAAACAGCCACCACTAACATTGAGTGGCTGCTGCCAACATACTGACTCAACTCCAGCCACTTTAATAATGGAAATGGATGGACATTGATGTAAAAAATGTATCACTAGCAACTTTAAACAATGCCACTTAATATAATGTTTACATACCCTACATTATTTATCTTATATGTATACATATATACTGTACTCTATATCATCTACTGCATCTTTATGTAATACATGTATCACTAGCCACTTTAACTATGCCACTTTGTTTACATACCCTACATTACTCATCTCATATGTATATACTGTACTCGATACCATCTACTGCATCTTGCCTATGCCGTTCTGTACCATCACTCATTCATATATCTTTATGTGCATATTCTTTATCCCTTTACACTTGTGTGTATAAGGTAGTAGTTGTGGAATTGTTAGGTTAGATTACTCATTGGTTATTACTGCATTGTCGGAACTAGAAGCACAAGCATTTCGCTACACTCGCATTAACATCTGCTAACCATGTGTATGTGACAAATAACATTTGATTTGATTTGATATGGAATCATGAAGTAACCAAAAAAGTGTTGAACAAATCAAAATATATTTTATATTTGAGATTCTTCAAATAGCCACCCTTTGCCTTGATGACAGCTTTGCACACTCTTGGCATTCTCTCAACCAGCTTCATGAGGTAGTCACCTGGAATGCATTTCAATTAACAGGTGAGCCTTGTATAAAGTTCATTTGTGGAATTTCTTTCCTTCTCAATGCATTTGAGCCAATCAGTTGTGTTGTGACAAGGTATGGGGTTGTATACAGAAGATAGTCCATATTATGGCAAGAACATCTCAAATAAGCAAAGAGAAATCCATCTTTACTTGAAGACATAAAGGTCAGCCAACGAGGAACATGTCAAGAACTTTGAAAGTTTCTTTAAGTGCAGTTGCAAAGACTATCAAGAGCTATGATGAAACTGTCTCTCGTGAGGACTGCCACAAGGAAAACAAGACCCAGAGGTACCTCTGCTGCAGAGGATAAGTTCATTAGAGTTACCAGCCTCAGAAATTATAGCCCAAATAAATGCTTCACAAAGTTCAAGTAACAGACACATCTCAACATCAACTGTTCAGAGGAGAATGAAGGACTAAAGGACACCAACAATAAGAAGAGACTTGCTTGGGACAAGAAACAAGAGCAATGGACATTATACCGGTGGAAATCTGTCCTCTGGTCTTAGGCATGCTGCAAGGAAGCATGAGGACTGCAGATGTGACAGGGCAATAAATTGCAATGTCCGTACTGTGAGATGCCTAAGACAGCGCTACAGGGAGACAGGACGGACAGCTGATCATCCTTGCAGTGGCAGACCACGTGTAGCAACACCTGCACAGGATCGGTACATCCGAACATTACACCTGTGGGACAGGTACAGGATGGCAACAACAACTCTCCGAGTTACACCAAGAACGCACAATCCCTCCATCATTGCTCAGACTGTCCACAATAGGCTGAGAGAGGCTGGACTGAGGACTTGTAGGCCTGTTGTAAGGCGGGTCCTCACCAGACATCACCTGCAACAACGTCGCCTAAGGGCACAAACCCCCCCATCGCTGGACCAGACAGATGCCAGCTGAGAAACGCTGTTTGCCTGTCTGTCTCGTCCCGACTCGCGACACGTTCATTACTATGAGACAGCTGGAGATCAAATTTGAATATCGAAACAATGTTGCAAATGTCGGAGAGACATACAGAAAGGTTTAAACAAATCTCCACTGTTGAAAACTAAATGTTAGTCTAAAAGAAATGTGAGATAATGTCTAGATGCTTTTTATAGTGGAGATAAATAAATAAATTGCCTGGCTGGGCTGATGAGACAGTGGATTGCGCAGTCAGATGGAACAGAGTAAATAGGCAATTTAATGTCATAGATTTAGCCGGTGGTAATTTGTGGAATAGACACTGGCTGGAATGCGGTTTTTACAAATTACCATTCAGGATTAGACCCACCCGTTGCATAAGATAGAAATAGGAAACATAGAAAGTCGGTAGCCTATAATTAAGACATTTGAGAGTACCCAACCCTGCAAGTTAAAAGGATGTATTATTTAAATTCTGCATAATGGCACAGCATTTCATCAACTTCACTGGTTTCACATTTTTCTCCAGTGATTATAAGGTCAAATATCTAAAACAAGTGTCATTATTTATATTTACAATCCCCTTGTTCATTACTCATTTAGCTCTTATCAAGTTGAAAATTACAGTGCATGGAGAATGGTGTTTCTATCGGAAAGCATAAAGTAGATGCTTCTTCCTCTTGGAACCAACCGGTAGGTTCGCTAGACTTTTAAAACATATTTGTTTTATTCTTATATACTGTATATATTTTGTTTGTTAAAACTACAATACCATATAAACAATACAAATGGCCGTTCCCATGGGTGCTCTGGTCAGAGGGTGCTCTGGTCAGTGGGTGCTCTGGTCAGTGGGTGCTCTGGTCAGTGGGTGTGCTCTGGTCAGTGGGTGTGCTCTGGTCAGTGGGTGTGATCTGATCAGTGGGTGCTCTGGTCAGTGGAGGTTCTGGTCAGTGGGTGTGTTCTAGTCAGTGGGTGTGTTCTAGTCAGTGGGTGCTCTGATCAGTGTGTGCTCTGGTCAGTGGGTGTGCTCTGGTCAGTGGGTGCTCTGGTCAGTGGGTGTGTTCTGGTCAGTGGGTGTTCTGGTCAGTGGGTGCTCTGGTCAGTGGGTGTGCTCTGGTCAGTGGGTGCTCTGATCAGTGGGTGTTCTGGTCAGTGGGTGCTCTGGTCAGTGGGTGTGTTCTGGTCAGTGGGTGTTCTGGTCAGTGGGTGCTCTGGTCAGTGGGTGTGCTCTAGTCAGTGGTTGTGTTCTAGTCAGTGGGTGCTCTGATCAGTGTGTGCTCTGGTCAGTGGGTGTGCTCTGGTCAGTGGGTGCTCTGGTCAGTGGGTGTGTTCTGGTCAGTGGGTGTTCTGGTCAGTGGGTGGTCTGGTCAGTGGGTGTGCTCTAGTCAGTGGTTGTGTTCTAGTCAGTGGGTGCTCTGATCAGTGTGTGCTCTGGTCAGTGGGTGTGCTCTGGTCAGTGGGTGCTCTGGTCAGTGGGTGTGTTCTGGTCAGTGGGTGTTCTGGTCAGTGGGTGCTCTGGTCAGTGGGTGTGCTCTGGTCAGTGGGTGCTCTGATCAGTGGGTGTTCTGGTCAGTGGGTGCTCTGGTCAGTGGGTGTGCTCTGGTCAGTGGGTGTGCTCTGGTCAGTGGGTGTGCTCTGATCAGTGGGTGCTCTGGTCAGTGGGTGTTCTGGTCAGTGGGTGCTCTGGTCAGTGGGTGTGCTCTGATCAGTGGGTGCTCTGGTCAGTGGGTGTGCTCTGATCAGTGGGTGCTCTGGTCAGTGGGTGCTCTGATCAGTGGGTGCTCTGGTCAGTGGGTGTGCTCTGGTCAGTGGGTGTTCTGGTCAGTGGGTGTTCTGGTCAGTGGGTGCTCTGGTCAGTGGGTGTGCTCTGGTCAGTGGGTGTGTTCTAGTCAGTGGGTGCTCTGGTCAGTGGGTGTGCTCTGGTCAGTGGGTGCTCTGGTCAGTGGGTGCTCTGGTCAGTGGGTGTGCTCTGGTCAGTGGGTGCTCTGGTCAGTGGGTGGTCTGGTCAGTGGGTGTTCTGGTCAGTGGGTGCTCTGGTCAGTGGGTGCTCTGGTCAGTGGGTGTTCTGGTCAGTGGGTGCTCTGGTCAGTGGGTGTGCTCTGGTCAGTGGGTGCTCTGGTCAGTGGGTGCACTCTGGTCAGTGGGTGCGCTCTGGTCAGTGGGTGCTCTGGTCAGTGGGTGTGTTCTAGTCAGTGGGTGCTCTGGTCAGTGGGTGCTCTGGTCAGTGGGTGTGCTCTGGTCAGTGGGTGCTCTGGTCAGTGGTTGCTCTGGTCAGTGGGTGCTCTGGTCAGTGGGTGCTCTGGTCAGTGGGTGTGTTCTAGTCAGTGGGTGCTCTGGTCAGTGGGTGTGCTCTGGTCAGTGGGTGCTCTGGTCAGTGGGTGCACTCTGGTCAGTGGGTGCGCTCTGGTCAGTGGGTGCTCTGGTCAGTGGGTGTGCTCTGGTCAGTGGGTGCTCTGGTCAGTGGTTGCTCTGGTCAGTGGGTGCTCTGGTCAGTGGGTGCTCTGGTCAGTGGGTGTGTTCTGGTCAGTGGGTGCTCTGGTCAGTGGGTGTGCTCTGGTCAGTGGGTGCTCTGGTCAGTGGGTGCACTCTGGTCAGTGGGTGCGCTCTGGTCAGTGGTTGCTCTGGTCAGTGGGTGCTCTGGTCAGTGGGTGCTCTGGTCAGTGGGTGTGTTCTAGTCAGTGGGTGCTCTGGTCAGTGGGTGTGCTCTGGTCAGTGGGTGCTCTGGTCAGTGGGTGGTCTGGTCAGTGGGTGTTCTGGTCAGTGGGTGCTCTGGTCAGTGGATGCTCTGGTCAGTGGGTGTTCTGGTCAGAGGATGCTCTGGTCAGTGGGTGCTCTGGTCAGTGGGTGCTCTGGTCAGTGGGTGCTCTGGTCAGTGGGTGTTCTGGTCAGTGGGTGTGTTCTAGTCAGTGGGTGCTCTAGTCAGTGGGTGCTCTAGTCAGTGGGTGCTCTAGTCAGTGGGTGTTCTGGTCAGTGGGTGTGTTCTAGTCAGTGGGTGCTCTGGTCAGTGGGTGCTCTGGTCAGTGGGTGCTCTGGTCAGTGGGTGCTCTAGTCAGTGGGTGCTCTGGTCAGTGGGTGCTCTGGTCAGTGGGTGCTCTAGTCAGTGGGTGCTCTAGTATTCCAAATATTCCTGAATACAAAGCATTATGTTTGAGGCAAATCCAACACAACACATCACTGAGTACCACTCCTCATATTTTCAAGGATAAAAATAAATGGAATGGAACAAAGCAAAGGCAAAACCCTAGAGGAGATCCTGGTTCAGTCTGCTTTCTAACAGACACCGGGAGACAAATTCACCTTTCAGCAGGACAATAACCTAAAACACAAGGCCAAATAAACACTGGAGTTGCTTCCCGAGACGTCATTGAATGTTCATGAGAGGACTAGTTACAGTTTCGACGTAAATCGACCTGAAATTCTGTTGCAAGACCTGAAAATGATTGTCTAGCAATGATGAACAACCAACTTGACAGAGCTTGAACATTTTTAAAAGAATAATTTGCAAATATTGTACAATCCAGGTATGCAAAGCTCTTAGAGACTTACCCAGAAAGACTCACAGCTGTAATCGCTGCCAAAGGTGATTCTAACATTGATTGACTTAGGGGTGTGAACACTTATGTAAATTAGATATTTCTGTATTTAATATTTAACACATGTGCCATAATATCTAAAATCATATTTTCACTTTGTCATTATGGGGTATTGCGTGTAGATGGGTGACGAAAAACATAACAGAAAGCATAGTGCGTTATGCCTGCATGTTAGTGTGTAAGAGAGAGAGTGTTTAGATATTTATTTGTGTGCCTATGTATGCATGTGTGTGTGTGTGTGTGTGTGTGTGTGTGTGTGTGTGTGTGTGTGTGTGTGTGTGTGTGTGTGTGTGTGTGTGTGTGTGTGTGTGTGTGTGTATGTGTGTGAGAGTAAGAGGGTGAGAGAGTGAGAGAAATCGACAGAGAGAGATAGAGAGCAAGAGAGAGCGCGCAGGCGCGCGAGAGAGAGAGAGTCTATCTGCATCAGTGTTCTCTCTGCGTAGCCTACCACAAAACAATTGTCAGTCTCATTGTTGTTGTTCTGAGGTGAGAGGCCTGTTTGATAGGCTACACTAAACAAAAGCAGTTATCATGTTGCTCCGATGGTTTCCATTGGCTTGTAACGTCACTATATTCATTAGGAGGCTATAAAGGCCTGGGAGTAAACACAAAGACTCAGCGTGACACACACCAAAGAGGAAGACATGAATGTTACGAGGGGCGCTTGGCGAACAGCTTAGCGCCAAACCGCACCACAAACAAACCAGGCCCAGGCCTGATTCATGTTGGTTTAAACTCACTAGACACTAAAAACAAATGGTTCTATATAGCACCAACAAGGGTTCCTCTATCATTACAACCCTTTTTAGGGCTATATAGACTTCTTAAAACATTCTAGAATGGTACTTCTAGAATTTCTCAATCAAAAAGGTTCTACAGATGACCTTATAAAGAACTATACAGGTAAAAAACAAATCCTGTTTATCCATATTATATTATATATCATTTTTATTATTGTGTTAATTGACAAGTTGAATCAGGTGTGCTAGCTCTGGAACGGCTGTGGGTCCCTAAGGAGAGAATTGGGAACCACTGATTTATAGTGATGGGAAACCGAGGCTCTCTGAAGGCTTTGGAGCTTTCACCAAACTGTGCTGAAAAACGCTTCATTAACTCGGAGCGTCATTATCCTCTCACAATGCACATTAGTGACATCTGCTGGTCAATAAATAGCGGTGAGTGATTCTCAGATTTTTTTTCTTCTGTTTTCATCAAAACTCTGTGGCGCAGAGGTAAGTTGCTGTCTTTAGTAGCCTATAATCATAATACATCATACTTGCCTTTTTTTGCCTTCAAGTTTATTCTTTTTCACAAACTGAATCTATTGCATTGTTTAGGATGCTTAAACTCTTTTGGGATAGGGGGCAGCATTTTCAATTTTGGATGAATAGCGTGCCCAGAGTGAACTGCCTCCTCCTCTGTCCCAGATGCTAATATATGCATATTATTGTTAGTATTGGATAGAAAACACTCTGAAGTTTACAAAAATGTTTGAATGATGTCTGTGAGTATAACAGAACTCATATGGCGGACGAAAACCTGAGAAAAATGCAACCAGGAAGTGGGACATCTGAGGTTTGTAGTTTTTCAAAGCTTGGCCTACCGAATACACATTGAGATATGGATGGGGTTGCACTTCTTACGGCTTCCACTAGATGTCAACTGTCTTTATAAACTTGAATGAGGATTCTACTATAAAGGAGGGGCTCATGAGACCTCTGAGTCAGTGGTCTGGCACAGTCATTTGAGCATTTTCTGTATTGTTGTCTAATGTTGTCGGGGCATATTATTCTGTTTTAATGTTACTCCTGAATCACTATGATCAATATAATACAATATAATATAGTGCGGTAAAGTGGATTAGCGATGCATTGGTCTTGGACAGAGATTCAGAGTCTGTCATTAGAGGAAGAACTGTGACACGGTCTCTGTCCTTTTTATTTTATTTTTATTTAACCAGGTAGGCCAGTTGAGAACAAGCTCTCATTTACAACTGCGCCTCGGCCAAGATAAAGCAAAGCAGTGCGACAAAAACAACAACCACTCTCTAGCCACTCTCGACCTAAGGGCCCCTTTTAGTGATTCAGAGTGCTAGGCGTCTCAAACACTCTCTCTCTCTCCCTGACTTGCTCTTTCTCTATCTCCCTCTCTCTCAATCGATCTCCCTCTCTCTCTCCACCTCTTTCTCTGTGAATCTTGTCATAGTGAACCCGTTAACATGTGCTAGCACTTTGAGCTAGCCCTGCTACCGTGCCCCTGTTTTCAGTGGAATAGTAATAATGCCACACAACCCACATCAAAGGAATCCCCCTCTTTAAGCCCCTCCCCCCAAACTCTCTCTCTCTCTCTCAGTACACACACTTACCCCACCCCTATTTTAATGTACCACTCCCACGCTAACTTAACCAACCAGCCCCCCCCTTCGGATCAGTCCCTCTGGACCCATCACACACAAGGGGAAGGCAGCCTCCCTGCCTCCCCAGTCACCTCACGCCCTGCTCCTCAAACTACTACACACGGAAGTTGTTTGCAGCAAAGGGAACAAACATATTGACCCAGCTTCCCTCTCTTGCGTGAGTTACGCGAAAAGGCAGCATTTGACGTCCAGAGATTTGGATAGACTTGGATATATTTGGATAGACTTGGATATATTTGGATAGACTTGGATATATTTGGATAGACTTGGATATATTTGGATAGACTTGGATATATTTGGATAGACTTGGATATATTTGGATAGAGAAAGATAAGAGAGAGAAAAGGAACTGGCGGGAATTAAGGCCAAAAAAAATTCAAAAGGGTCGGCACTTAACATCCCCTGCAAAGCTGATCAAACACGAATGAGAACCAGAAAGGGGGAGGGAGGGACGGTTTACAATATGGCCCCGTGGCTTCCACACATTTACATTACATTTAAGTCATTTAGCAGACGCTCTTATCCAGAGCGACTTACAAATTGGTGAATTCACCTTCTGACATCCAGTGGAACAGCCACTTTACAATAGTGCATCTAAATCATTTAAGGGGGGGGGGGGGGTGAGAAGGATTACTTTTACTCAAGTATGACAATTTGGGTACTTTTCCACCACTGCAATTGAGTACAGGAAATACAGAAATTATAAAAGTGCTGAAATTTGTTTAGGTTGAAGTTGAATTAAACAGCATAAAATAATAAGAATGGAGAAACATTCTAAGTGACTTCAATGAGTATGTGTTGCCACCCTAGGATCACTCACTACTCCTAAAGCAAATATATAACTTTTATTATTAAAAAACAAAAAATACATCAAACCGTCCATTTTTGTTTTTTAAATACTGTGATAAAATATTTTGGCCATATCGCCCAGCCCTACCATCTTCTTTATGCCACCCACACCTGGTCACAAAACAATGGACTGGCTCAAAACGCATTAAGGAAGAAATTCCACAAATGAACTTTTAACAAGGCACCTGTTCATTGAAATGCATTCCAGTTGACTACCTCATGAAGCTAGTTGAGAGACTGCAAAGAGTGTGCGAAGCTGTCATCAAGGCAACACACGGAGGGAGCAGCCACAACAGTCTCTGGATTCCATTCTGGCCCCACTGACGTCGTGTCGTGGTAAGGAAGAGCAGGCCTCTGCTCCCTGACTCCATGGGTTCACTGGGCACCCTGGCTCTGTCTGTGACTCAGTGTGTCTGTGACTCTGTGTCCTCCCCAGTCCAGGAGAGGAGAGGAAATCGACAGTTGAGGAGTGTTACCCATTTCCTGTCTCAACTTCCTGTCTCAACTGACCCACAGCCAGAAATGCTATTCCCAGAGAAGAGGAGATGGGGGGGGGGGGTTGTAAACATGTAAACATGGCAAATATTTTTGGACAGAGGGAAGAGGTGATAAGAGATAATGGAAGAGATTCTAGCAAGCTTCCATAGGATGCGCTGTATAGGGCAGGGCTGGACATCCTCCGACCGCTAGCAGCCTAGAAGCACCCGCCGGAAGGAAGGGGCCGAGCCTCAGCCGACCCGCTCAGAGCAGCCCTGCTGTAGCCTGCACTGTGGCGTCTGCCGGGCAGCACTACCCTTTCTTATCGAGCTGCCATTTTAAATGACACAACTGACACGCTGCAGCGGGTCGTTTATCCTCCAGTCCTCCTCCCGTACAAGTATGGACGTTCGCCTGACCCCTTTGTGCTCCTTGCCCCGGAGAGAGAGGAACGCGAGACATTCAGACGAGGCCCCCAAAAAATGACCCATTGCCAAGGGCAGGCAGTTGATAAAAGCCATGGCAACGGCACTAGTTCTGCTCTGCTCCAGCATGGTTGTGCTTTCTCTTTTTTTGAGACCTTGTGACCTTTGTTTACATTGGCATGTTTCCATAGGGATGTTTCCATTGGGATGTTTCTATAGGGATGTTTCCATAGGGGTGTTTCCATAGGGATGTTTCCATTGGGATGTTTCCATTGGGATGTTTCCATAGGGATGTTTCCATTGGGATGTTTCCATTGGGATGTTTCCATAGGGATGTTTCCATAGGGATGTTTCCATTGGGATGTTTCCATTGGGATGTTTCCATAGGGATGTTTCCATAGGGATGTTTCCATTGGGACAATTACAAATCAATGGGACAATTACAAATCAAAACCAGATAGTGTTCAAAGATAGATGGGAGGGGTTGAGGGGAGCAGAAGGGTGGGACGAAAACAAATTAAAAAACATAACTCATGTAAAATATACTGTGTCCGTAAAATGCATATAGTATGTAAAAGCTGAACGTAGAAGCATAAGTATTGTCCTCCATTATTTTACTTCAATTAGGGGAGGGGGTTAGGGAGGAAAAAAAGAAGGAAAAACATGTATTTAAAAAATATATTTGATATGGGGGATTGGAAATGATGCAGACAATTACATTGATAGAAGCCACAATCTATATGCAATATTAAAGCTGATCTGCCCCCTAGAAAATATAAAAAACAAAATAAAATAAATGCTATATTTTTGTTTCTTTTTGACCATTTCAATTTAAACATTTATTGACATCATCTTTGGAGGACAAAGTTATTGAACTAAAAGATCTGGAGTGTGTGACAGGCCAGGGGTGAATGTGAGTATTCAAACCCCTCGACTTTTTCCACATTAAATTGATCTAATTGACATTTTTACATCTAATTTACAGCCATTTGGCCTGGGTAGCCACTTGATTAGCTGTTCAGGAGTCTTATGGCTTGGGGGTAGAAGCGATTTTTAGGAGCCTCTTGGAACGAGACTTGGCACTCCGGTACCACTTGCCGTGCAGTAGTAGGGAGAACAGTCTATGACTAGGGTGGCTGGAGCCTTCCTCTGACACCGCCTGGTATAGAGGTCCTGGTTGGCAGGAAGCTTGGCCCCGGTCATGTACTGGGCTGTACGCACTACACTCTGTAGTGCCTTGCGGTTGGAGGCCGAGCAGTTGCCGTACCAGGCGGTGATGCAACCCGTCAGGATGCTCTCGATGGTGCAGCTGTAAAACCTTTTGAGGACCCATGCCAAATCTTTTTAGTCTCCTGAGGGGGAATAGGTTTTGTCATGCCATCTTCACGACTGTCTTGGTGTGCTTGGAACATGTTCGTTTGTTGGTGATGTGGACGCCAAGGAACTTGAAGCTCTCAACCTGCTCCACTACAGACCCATTGATGAGAATGGGGGCGTGCCCGGTCTTCCTTTACCTGTAGTCCACATACAACTCCTTTGCCTTGATCACGTTGAGGGAGAGGTTGTTGTCCTTGCACCACATGGTCAGGTCTCTGTGATAAGCAAACTTAATGATGGTGTTGGAGTCGTGCCTGGACGTGCAGTCATGTGTGAACAGGGAGCACAGGAGGGGGCTGAGCACGCACTCCTGAGGGGCCCCCATGTTGAGGATCAGCATGGTGGACGTGTTGTTACCTACCCTTACCACCTGGGGGCGGCCCTTCAGAATCCATTTGCAGAGGGAGGTGTTTAGTCCCAGAGTCCTTAGCGAGAACGGTGAGCTGTTGTCAATGAATAGCATTCTCACATAGGTGTTCCTTTTGTCCAGGTGTGAAAGGGCAGTGAGGAGTGCAATAGAAATGGCATCATCTGTGGATATGTTGGTGCGGTATGCAAATTGGAGTGGGTCTAGGGTTTCTAAATGATGTTGATGTGAGCCATGACCAGTCTTTCTACATGTCAGTAGTCATTTAGGCAGATTACCTTAGTGTTCTTGGGCACAGGGACTATGGTGGTCTGCTTGAAACATGTTGGTATTAGACTCAGACAGGGAGAGGTTGAAAATGTCATTTAAGGCCTCCCGGGTGGCACAGTGGTTAAGGGCGCTGTACTGCAGCGCCAGCTGTACCAACAGAGACTCTGGGTTCGCGCCCAGGCTCTGTTGTAACCAGCCGCGACCGGGATGTCCGTGGGGTGACGCACAATTGTCCTAGCGTTAGGGAGGGTTTGGCCGGTAGGGAAATCCTTGTCTCATCGCGCACCAGCGACTCCTGTGGCAGGCCGGGCGCAGTGCGCGCTAACCAAACTTGCCAGGTGCACATTGGTGCAGCTGGCTTCCGGTTGGATGGCACTATGTTAAGAAGCAGTGCGTCTTGGTTGGGTTGTGTATCGGAGGACGCATGACTTTCAACCTTCGTCTCACACGAGCCCGTATGGGAGTTGTAGCGATGAGACAAGATAGTAGCTACTTAACAATTGGATACCACGAAATTGGGGAGAAAAAGGTCAGTTAAGACACTTGCCAGCTGGTCAGCACAGTGTACAGGTAATCCGTCTAGCCCTGCAGCCTTATGAATGTTGACCTGTTTGAAGGTCTTACTCACATCGGCTGCGAAATACGTGAAGCTGATGCTCTCATGCATGTTACAGTGTTATTTCCCTCAAAGCGAGCATAGAAGTTATTTAGCTCGTCTGGTAGGGTCGTGTCACTGGGCAGCTCTCGGCTGGGCTTCCCTTTGTAGTTCATAATAGTTTGCATGCCCTGCCACATCCGACGAGTGTCGGAGCCGTTGTAGTACGATTCGAGTTCGATACGATACATGATTCCATATGTGTTATTTCATAGTTTTGATGTCTTCACTATTATTCTACAATGTAAAACATTTACAAAATAAAGAAAAACCCTGGAATGAGTAGGTGTGTCCAAACTTTTGACTGGTACTGTAAGTATTCAGACCCTTTGCAATGAGACTCGAAGTTGAGATTCCAATTAACATCCTTGAGATGTTTATACAACTTGATTGGAGTCCACCTTTGGTAAATTCAAATGATTGGACATGATTTGGACAGTAGCGTCCATCATTCTTCAATAGAAGGAGTTTGGAACCTTCAAGAATAATTCTTTGAGGTGGCCACCCTGCCAAACTGAGCAATAGGGGGAGAAGGGCATTAAAAGGTGACCAAGAACCTGATGGTCACTCTGACAGAGCTATAGAATTCCTCTGTGGAGATAGGAGAACCTTCCAGAAGCACAACCATCTCTGCAGCACTCCACCAATCAGGCCTTTATGGTAGAGTGGCCAGACAGAAGCCACTCCTCAGTAAAAGGCACATGACAGCACGCGTAGAGTTTGCCAACAGGCACTTAAAGGACTCTCAGACCATGAGAAACAAGATTCTCTGGTCTGAGGAAACCAAGATTGAACTCATTGGCCTGAATGCCAAGCGTCACGTCTGGTGGAAACCTGGCACCATCCATACAGTGAAGCATGGTGGTGGCAGCATCATGATGTGGAGATGTTTTTCAGCGGCAGGGACTGGGAGATTAGTCAGGATCAAGGGAAAGATCCCATCTCATATGTATATACTGTACTCTATACTATTCTGCTGTATCTTAGTACAATTCTGCTCTAACATATATGTATATATATTCTTATTCTTCATATTCATATTCTTTCTTTCCTTACTTAGATTTACATGTATTTTGGCTATATGTTGTGAAACTGTTAGACATCACTTGTTAGATATTACTGCACTGTCGGAGCTAGAAGCACAAGCATTTCACTACACCTGCAATAACATCTGCTAAACACATGTATGTGAGCAATAAAATTTGATTTCAATTTGACACACACACACACAGTTATCTTCAACTCCAGGAGATAACGGATTAGTTGGTTTGGGGTGGTAGGGTGGGTAATCAGGAGGACAGAGGGGACCCACATGCTCCCTCATTTGGGATGAGTTGGTTTGGGGTGGTAGGGTGGGTAACCATGGTCCCTCATCTGGGATGAGTTAGTTTGGGGTGGTAGGGTGGGTAACCATGGTTCCTCATCTGGGATGAGTTGGTTTGGGGTGGTAGGGTGGGTAACCAGGGGTCCTCATCTGGGATGTGTTGGTTTGGGGTGGTAGGGTGGGTAGTAGGGTGGGTAACCAGGGTTCCTCATCTGGGATGAGTTGGTTTGGGTGGTAGGGTGGGTAACCATGGTCCCTCATCTGGGATGAGTTGGTTTGGGGTGGTAGGGTGCGTAACCAGGGGTCCTCATCGAGGGCTAAAGAAACACAAAGGAAGGGGTGTGACTGTTGAAAAGAATTTGAAGGGGTGGTCATCTGGGTTGGGTGGGTGACAGACATGTAGCTAACTCTATGTTGTGGCAGGTTTAGGAGAGCTAGGGGGTCTAGTTTGGGAAAATCTGCTCTGTCCTTGTGTCCTCATGCTGGAAAGGCCTGGAAAGTGAACCCTTGACTGGCACTCATACGTACTGCTGGCCATGCAGACTGTGTGTGTGTGTGTGTGTGTGTGTGTGTGTGTGTGTGTGTGTGTGTGTGTGTGTGTGTGTGTGTGTGTGTGTGTGTGTGTGTGTGTGTGTGTGTGTGTGTGTGTGTGTGTGTGTGTGCGTGCGTGCGTGAGAAGGTTCATGTGAGAGAGGGAAAGTGTGTGCAGTACACCACGTTTCTCCTACAAACCCATCTGAAGGTGTGTAAGAAGTGTGCGATACTTCAGGTCCTTCTTCTCCCTGTGTGATGTCCTTTACTTCTCCTCAAATCAAAATCAAAGTTTATTCGTCACAGATTTGCAGATGTTTTCCTTCACGAAGGGAATCGATCATGTCAGACACGCCGCTTTCATCAGCGGGACGGAGAAAAATCTGCCAAGGCATAGCCATCCCATTTCCTGTCTCGGCAACGGATATAACAAGGGAGATGTACCGTATGACTGTCCTGAAAGATCACAAGACTGAGCACTCATGGCAGATGCATACTGACATTCCAAGTATACAATGCACACACTGGTGGCTAATAACAAAGGCTTTAGAAGGAAGGATGAGAGGAAGGAGAGAGGAAGGAGGGAGGAAGGAGAGAGGAAGGAGAGAGGGAGTAAGGAGAGAGGAAGGAGAGAGGAAGGAGGAAGGAGAGAGGAAGGAGGGAGGGAGGAAGGAGAGAGGGAGTAAGGAGAGAGTAAGGAGAGAGGGAGTAAGGAGAGAGGAAGGAGAGAGGAAGGAGGAAGGAGAGAGGTAGTAAGGAGAGAGGAATGAGAGGGGAAGGAGAGAGGAAGGAGGGAGTAAGGAGAGAGGAAGGAGATAGGGAGGAAGGAGATAGGAAGGAGGGAGGAAGGAAAGAGGGAGTAAGGAGAGAGGAAGGAGATAGGAAGGAGGGAGGAAGGAAAGACGAAGCAGAGCGAAAGGAGGGAGTACGGAGGGAATAAGGAGAGAGGAAAGAGGAGTACGGAGGGAATAAGGAGAGAGGAAGGGGGAGTACGGAGGGAATAAGGAGAGAGGAAAGGGGAGTACGGAGGGAATAAGGAGAGAGGAAGGGGGAGGAAAAGGGGCATAAGAAGGGAAGAAGGAGGAGGAAGGAGAGAGGGAGGAGGGAGGGAGGAGGGAGGAAGGAGGGAGGAAGGAGGGAGGAAGGAGGGAAACGGGCACTACAATAGTACAGTATTAGGGCCCACTGAGAAAATTACAAACCTCTGACCAAGAGTCATTTTGACAAATATGTAAAATATGTAGAATTAAACGCTGATCGACATGCAGTGTGAGACGTTCATCTTTAAGCCACTACAGCTACATTAACTAGTCTCACCCAGGCCTACAGATAGAGTTCAACACACTATCCTCCATAGTTCCATGACAATAACAATCCAATTGACATTCATGGCAGAATGTATGTCTTTAGGTGCCAACATGGCACCTGTAAAAAGTCCCCATTTGAAACGCTGCCAAAGCCTGTATTGTATTTCCATGGCTCTGTTGCTCACCCAGGCCTCTGTAATGTGTGGGTGAGTACAGTAGCTATGTGGCCCTGTGCGGTTGGAGTAAAACCCCTCGGTCCACACCACCGATCTGTTTGATGCTGGAGTCTTGGCACCAGCCAGACTGAGACAGGCCAGTGTTGTGTCTGTCTTTCTCTTGTGGGCTGGAAGGGGCCTTGGTTGGTTCAGTTGCTTTATTCAGCTGTTTTCTTTGCTTAGCTTACTGTATGTATGGGCCTGTATTCACATAGCATCTCAAGATATGAGTGCTGATCTAGGATCAGTTTTGCCTTTCAGATCATAATAAACCTGATCTGAGATCAGCACTCTTGCTCTGCGATGTTTTGTGAATCCGGGTTCTGACAGTTGGAGTGTGTGTTGATGCTGGCCGGCCAAAGATGGCTGCATTTTTTTGCTCACTACCTTCCTACGGTCCGATGAAAGTTGTTTCCAGTTTTCTGTGGGCTTCAATAGCAGCAGTGCTAGCCCTGGCTGAAACATATAGCTGCCGGTGAAGAGTGGAATTTCAATACGCGGGCCCCAAAAACACTGCTCCACATTTCCTGCCAGTCTGCTTCCTGCGTGGACACTCTTGTGGAGGTTGCTTTGTCTTTCGCTCTGTGTCATTTCTCTCCAGACCCAAAAATGTCAATAATATAACAAGCAGAGACAAAAATATACTTTGTAATCTCATAATCACCACTATTATGTCTCAGAACTCAGCCTCGGCTGTCTTCCTCTCACCATCGGGGCTATAACAAACACAAACACAATGGTGAATAGTCATGGATACTTGTCTGATGTTTGGGCTGCTCCTGTATTCCTCCGTGGCAGTCGGAACCCTCTATTTTCTATTCAATGAAAATACAGTATTTGTATCAACTGCAGTAATACAGTGGGGCAAAAAAAGTATTTAGTAAGCCACCAATTGTGCAAGTTCTCCCACTTAAAAAGATGAGAGAGGCCTGTAATTTTCATCATAGGTACACTTCAACTATGACAGACAAAATGAGAAAAAAAATCCAGAAAATCACATTGTAGGATTTTTAATGAATTTATTTGCAAATTATGGTGGAAAATAAGTATTTGGTCAATAACAAAAGTTTATCTCAATACTTTGTTATATACCCTTTGTTGGCCAAACGTTTTCTGTAAGTCTTCACAAGGTTTTCATACACTGTTGCTGGTATTTTGGCCCATTCTTCCATGCAGATCTCCTCTAGAGCAGTGATGTTTTGGGGCTGTTGCTAGGCAACACGGACTTTCAACTCTCTCCAAAGATTTTCTATGGGGTTGAGATCTGGAGATTGGCTAGGCCACTCCAGGACCTTGAAATGCTTCTTACAAAGCCACTCCTTCGTTGCCCGGGCGGTGTGTTTGGGATCATTGTCATGCTGAAAGACCCAGCCACGTTTCATCCTCAATGCCCTTGCTGATGGAAGGAGGTTTTCACTCAAAATCTCACGATACATGGCCCCATTCATTCTTTCCTTTAAACGGATCAGTCGTCCTGGTCCCTGTGCAAAAAAACAGCCCCAAAGCATGATGTTTCCACCACCATGCTTCCCAGTCGGTATGGTGTTCTTTGGATGCTACTCAGCATTCTTTGTCCTCCAAATACGAAGAGTTGAGTTTTTACCAAAAAGTTATATTTTGGTTTCATCTGACCATATGACATTCTCCCAATCTTCTTCTGGATCATCCAAATGCTCTCTAGCAAACTTTGGGCCTGGACATGTACTGGCTTAAGCAGGGGACAGGTCTGGCACTGCAGGATTTGAGTCCCTGGCGGCGTAGTGTGTTACTGATGGTAGGCTTTGTTACTTTGGTCCCAGCTCTCTGTAGGTCATTCACTAGTTCCCCCCGTGTGGTTCTGGGATTTTTGCTCACCGGGGTAAGATCTGGCGTGGACCGGTAGGTCTACAATTTTGTTTCTGGTGTCCTTTCACAGCTCTTTGGTCTTGGCCATAGTGGAGTTTGGAGTGTGACTGTTTGAGGTTGTGGACAGGTGTCTTTTATACTGATAACAAGTTCAAACAGGTGACATTAATAAGGGTAACGAGTGGAGGACAAAGGAGCCTCTTAAAGAAGAAGTTACAGGTCTGTGAGCCAGAAATCTTGCTTGTTTGTAGGGGACCAAATACATATTTTCCACCATAATTTGCAAATATTATTTTTTTTTCTAATTTTGTCTGTCATAGTTGAAGTGTACCTATGATGAAAATTACAGGCCTCTCTCATCTTTTTAAGTGGGAGAACTTGCACAATTGGTGGCTGACTAAATACTTTTTTGTCCCACTATATATGTATATATATAGGCCCTTATACACCGTTGCTGACAGGTATATAAAATGACCACACAGCCATGCAATCACCATAGACAAAC
The DNA here is from genome assembly GCF_036934945.1 of Oncorhynchus masou masou. Taxonomy (NCBI): domain Eukaryota; kingdom Metazoa; phylum Chordata; class Actinopteri; order Salmoniformes; family Salmonidae; genus Oncorhynchus; species Oncorhynchus masou. The sequence continues at coordinate 63,318,543 of NC_088241.1, read as the reverse complement.
ATTGGCAGTAGAATGGCCTTACTGAAGAGATCAGAGAATTTAAACTTGAAACCGTCATAGGATGCCACCTTTCCAAAAGTCAGTTCGTCAAATTTCTGCCTCGCTATAGTTGCCCCGGTCAACTGTAAGTGCTGTTATTGTGGAAACATCTAGGAGCAACAAAGGCTCAGCCGCGAAGTGGTAGGCCACACAAGCTCACAGAATGGGACCTCAAAGTGCTGAAGCTCGTAGCGTGTAAAAATCATCTGTCCTTGGTTGCAACACTCACGATTGAGTTCCAAACTGCCTCTAGAAACAATGTCAGGAGCTTCATGAAATGGGTTTCCATGGCCGAGCAGCCGCACTCAAGCCTAAGATCACTGCCAAGTGTCGGCTGGAGTGGTGTAAAGCTCGCTTCCATTGTACTCTGGAGCAGTGAAAATGCATTCTCTGGAATGATGAATCACGCCTCACCATCTGGTAGTTGGCGGACAAATCTGGGTTTGGCGGATGCCAGGAGAATGCTACCTGCCCCAATACATAATGCAAACTGCTTCCAACTTTGTGGCAACTGTTTGGGGAAGGCCCTTTCCTGTTTCAGCATGACAATGCCCCCGTGCACCACGTGAGGTCCATACAGAAATGGTTTGTCGAGATCGGTGAGGAAAACTTGATTGGCCTGCACAGAGCCCTGACCTAAACCCCATCTTTGGGATGAATTGGAACGCCGACTACAAGCCAGGCCTAATCACCCAACATCACTGACTGCGAGCCAGGCCTAATCGCCCAACATCACCGACTGCGAGCCAGGCATAATCGCCCAACATCAGTGCCAGACCTCACTATGTGGCTGAATGGAAGCAAGTCCTGCAGCAATGTTCCAACATCTAGTGGAAAGCCTTCCCAGAAGAGTGAAGGCTGTTATAGCAGCAATGTTCCAACATCTAGTGGAAATCCTTCCCAGAAGAGTGGAGGTTGTTATAGCAGCAATGTTCCAACATCTAGTGGAAAGCCTTCCCAGAAGAGTGGAGGCTGTTATAGCAGCAATGTTCCAACATCTAGTGGAAAGCCTTCCCAGAAGAGTGGAGGCTGTTATAGCAGCAATGTTCCAACATCTAGTGGAAAGCCTTCCCAGAAGAGTGGAGGCTGTTATAGCAGCAATGTTCCAACATCTAGTGGAAAGCCTTCCCAGAAGAGTGGAGGCTGTTATAGCAGCAATGTTCCAACATCTAGTGGAAAGCCTTCCCAGAAGAGTGGAGGCTGTTATAGCAGCAATGTTCCAACATCTAGTGGAAAGCCTTCCCAGAAGAGTGGAGGCTGTTATAGCAGCAATGTTCCAACATCTAGTAGAAAGCCTTCCCAGAAGAGTGGAGGCTGTTATAGCAGCAAAGTGGGGGACCAACTCCATATTAATGGCCATGATTTTGGAATGAGACGTCATGTAGTGTATATGTATTGTATGCACATATACTGTACAGATGAAGTCGGAAGTTTACATACACTTATGTTGGAGTTGTAAAAAATTGTTTTTCAACCACTTCACAAATATCTTGTTAACAAACTATAGTTATGGCAAGTCGGTTAGGACACCTACTTTGTGCATGACACAAGTCATTTTTCCAACAACTGTTTACAGACAGATTACTTCACTTATAATTCACTGTATCACAATAACAGTGGGTCAAACGTTTACATACACTAAGTTGACTGTGTCTTTAAACAGCATCTGGATTAGAAGCATCTGATAGGCTAATTGACATCATTTGATTGGGGGTGTACCTGTGGATTTATTTCAAGGCCTTCCTTCAAACTCAGTGCCTCTTTACTTGAGATCGTGGGAAAATCAAAAGACATCAACCAAGACCTCAGAAAACAAATTGTAGACCTCCACAAGTCTGGTTCATCCTTGGGAGCAATTTCCAAATGCCTGAAGGTACCATGTTCATCTGTACAAACAATAGTATGCAAGTATAAACACCATGGGACCATCATGTCTTAAATCAATCCCAGAACAAGAGCAAAGGACCTTGTGAAGATGCTAGAGGAAGCAAGTACAAAAGTATCTATATCCACAATAAAACGAGTCCTATATCGACATAACCTGAAAGGCCACTCAGCAAGGAAAAAGCCACTCCAAAACCCCCATAAAAAAGCCAAACTACGGTTTGCAACTGCACATGGGGACAAAGATCGTACTTTTGGAGAAATGTCCTCTGGTCTGAGGACAAAATAGAACTGTTTGGCCATAATGACCATCGTTATGATTGGAGGAAAAAGGGGAAGGCTTGCAAGCCAAAGAACACCATCCCAACCGTGAAGCACGGGGATGGCACGGTCATGTTGTGGGGGTGCTTTGCTGCAGGAGGGACTGGTGCACTTCACAAAATAGATGGCATCACGAGGAAGGAAAACTATGTGGATATATTGAAGCAACATCTCAAGACATCAGTCAGGAAGTCAAAGTTTGGTCGCAAATGGGTCTTCCAAATGGACAAATGACCCCAAGCGTACTTCCAAAGTTGTGGCAAAATGGCTTAAGGACAACAAAGTCAAGGTATTGGAATGGCCATCACAAAGCCCTGACCTCAATCCTATAGAAAAGGTGTGGGCAGAACTGAAAAAGTGTGTGCGAGCAAGGAGGCCTACAAACCTGACTCAGTTACACCAGCTCTGTCAGGAGGAATTGGCCAAAATTCACCTAACTTATTGTGGGAAGCTTGTGGAAGGCTATCCGAAACGTTTGACCCAAGTTAAACAATTTAAAGGCAATGCTACCAAATGCTAATTGAGTGAATGTAAACTTCTGACCCACTGGGAATGTGACGAATGAAATAAAAGCTGGATAAAAATCATTCTCTCTGCTATTATTCTGACATTTCACATTCTTAAAATAAAGTGGTGATCCTAACTGACCTAAAACAGGGAATATTTACGAGGATAAAATGTCAGGAATTGTGAAAAACTGAGTTTAAATGTATTTGGCTAAGGTGAGTGTAAACTTCCGACTTCAACTGTATGTATGTGGTGTGCAATAGGACTTAGAGCAGTAGACTCCACTTATTCAAATCAACACGTGAATGAATAGAGAATATTCATATTATCATTATAACCCCTGATCTATGGAAGCCAAATCTTCTCATATCAGAGGTTGATAAATAAACGTCCTTGTAATTATTCAACTGACTAATGCTAAAATTAGTGTATTTGATTTCCCCTCATTGAAGTGTCTTGACAGAGTAACTGCAAAATAGACAAACAACGGTCAAATTACATCAAGAATGTGTGTTTATTATGCATGCTGGGCTGTCAATTTATTTGGCAACGGTCCGTGTCCCTCCATCACGCAAGATCAATAAGAAACCAGCTAAAGAGAATGTATTTGGGTTTTGAAAGCATGAAAGGCCATAAGTAGTTTCTTGCATCTATAAAAGTCTGTTCCATTGAAGACATTTAAAAAAATGTCTTCCCACAAAGTCCTAAATATATAAATGAAAGCTACATGATGGATGAAGTGCCCAGATAACAAAAACCTAAGGCTTTGTCATTGCTAATATCTTCCTCCAGCTGTTTTAAATGACATCTGTGAGGATTGAGAGACTCGTAAAACAACCAGAGGGAAGAGAGTGATATAGTGATGTGTCTCTGAGCTAAAATCAGATTGATGACTGATCCATAACCAGGGTCCAGTTGAAATCCATCAACTTCCATTTAGGAACCTCATAGCAACAAATAGGAAATACAGCAATTACCAATCACACAGCTCCTGGCACATTACAATCTTCAAAAACAAAACAACAGGCCTTCTACATCTGCATTGCTTGCTGTTTGGGGTTTTAGGCTGGGATTCTGTACAAGCACTTTGTGACATCTGCTGATGTAAAAATAGCTTTCTAAATACATTTGATTGATTTAATGTCTGATCTCCAAACATGGTGGTTCCTTAAATGGATACTTTGGGATTCGCAGTTTAAAGGGAGTTGCTAACCAGTATTAGTATAATGACTGGAAGTCTAGGGCATCTGCTAGCATGCTAGGAGATACCCACAGATTTCCAGTTATTGCCATTGGCTTGCAAAACTACCTCTAACTTCCTTCATACTGGACACAGAGACATAAAAATTGTATCCAGAAGTTAATCTGACTCTTGGGAAGTAGATACTTGCCAAAATATCCTTTTAATGTTCAACCACAATTGATGACCCACTTTTTGGGTCATCAAACCCAGGTTCTGGAATTCAACAAACACAATCACAATGCTTTGAGCCACAACGCCCACCACAGCCCACAAGAATTCATCCAAGACCCAACAGTAAGCGCTCTTTTCCTTTTGGGAACAACAACATAACACATTTCTGTGCATGCATGCCTGACTTCACATTATCTACATAAGCACATAAAGTTTGGACGATTCTACCATAACATGACAAGAGAAAACCTTCGTGACAGTGGTTCTGGCTAGGTAAAGACAGCCAGTGTGATCAGCAGGTCTATGTGTGCTCCAGGGCCCGGTTTCCCAAAAGCCATGGAACTTAGACTTAACAATGCATCGTAAAACTAAAGGCAGAAGATTTCACACCAATTAACCCCCCCAAAAAAGAAGCAGTGCACTTGTTACAAAGGGACACTTAACTGTCTCGTTACAGGAGCTGTCCCGTGCTGAACATTCTTCCAGAATATAGGCTAAAGAGTTTGTTGTAGCTCTTAAATGATTTATGCCTATTCAAAGTCATATTGTTTTTTACACAATGCAGTTTCCCATCAAGAGAAGACATGTTTTCTAGTCTATTGTGTTTGTATTATGTTGGTCATGTGTTCTGTACTCTAAATGTTTGTATTATGTTGGCCATGTGTTCTGTATTCTAAGTGTTTGTATTATGTTGGCCATGTGTTCTGTACTCTAAATGTTTGTATTATGTTGGCCATGTGTTCTGTATTCTAAGTGTTTGTATTATGTTGGCCATGTGTTCTGTATTCTAAGTGTTTGTATTATGTTGGCCATGTGTTCTGTATTCTAAGTGTTTATGTTGGCCATGGAGACACCTGAAAATGTTTGTATTATGTTGGCCCCAAGTGTTTGTATTATCTTGGCCATGTGTTCTTCAAGGTAATGTTGGCCATGTGTTCCTAAGTGTTTGTATTATGTTGGCCATGTGTTCTGTACTCTAAATGTTTGTATTATGTTGGCCATGTGTTCTGTATTCTAAGTGTTTGTATTATGTTGGCCATGTGTTCTGTATTCTAAGTGTTTGTATTATGTTGGCCATGTGTTCTGTAAAATGTTTGTATGTTGGCCATGTGTTCTGTACTCTAAATGTTTGTAATGTTGGCCATGTGGTATTCTGTTCCACTGTTTGTATTATGTTGGCATGTGTTCTGTAAAATGTTTGCATTATTTGGCATGTGTTCTATATTCTAAGTGTTTGTATTATGTTGGCCATGTGTTCTGATCTAAATGTTTGTATTATGTTGGCCATGTATTCTGTATTCTAAATGACTTAAAATGTTTGTATTATGTTGGCCAATTCTAAGTGTTTGTATTATGTTGGCCATGTGTTCTGTATTCTAAGTGTTTGTATTATGTTGGCCATGTGTTCTGTATTCTAAATGTTTTTTTTATTGGTATTTTGATTATGTAAATGATGCATTTCTTCAGTTTGGTTAAACTATGAACACGAATGAATAAAGCCAAAGTTAAAACAATTCAATAATTAAACAATTAAAATAAGTTAATCGACGTTGCCATATACCTAATATGTTGACCTTTAGATTATTAGTTAGGCTACAGAGAGTGTGAGCTTTGAGATAATAGTAGCCTTGGTATGAATATTGAAGCAGTTCAGATGTAGCCTAATGGTTTAATACTAGGTAGTTCTATCGATTGCACATACATGAAAGTGAGGTCAATATTCAGGCTAATAATCTAGCTATAATATAATTCGGTTATCACGTTTTCATAAAACAAATTGAGGCCATCCTTGCTTCGCTTGTTAATAACATTGCAAACATTTTAGGCTATTTATATATATATTTTATATTTGACTTTGACTATCAGGCTGTCACAGGTACTCATATGTATAGCAGAGATTTTCTGTGTGGAAAGTGACTCGGGAGTGTAAATGGTGATCTAACGACTCACTGAGCTGTTCTACGAGAGGTCTGAGGCATCCGTTGAGACTACGAACGATTTCAACTGCGACGTTAAAGATGCACTATACAGAAATTGCTCCACCATTTTCTGGTTGCAAACATTCCAATAGTTTGCCTAATTTCAGTTAATGTGACAAAACAAGCAAGTGTAGTGTAGAGAATCATAGTACCATCTACACCGCTGTGACACCAAAAATACTGTTTCCCCGCTGTTTGAGGCTGATGTTCAAAACCGAAAGTAAAAGACGCAAAAACTAAACTTAAAAAAATTGGGATTCATGGAAATAGTACATAATAGTATTAGAGGTCGATTAGGGCCGATTTCAGGTTTTCATAACAATCGGTAATCGGCATTTGTGGTCTCTGATTACATTGCAATCCACGAGGAGACTGCGGGGCAGGCTGACCACCTGTTTTGGCAGGCTGACCACCTGTTACGGCAGGCTGACCACCTGTTACGGCAGGCTGACCACCTGTTACTGCAGGCTGACCACCTGTTACGGCAGGCTGACCACCTGTTACGGCAGGCTGACCACCTGTTACGGCAGGCTGACCACCTGTTACGGCAGGCTGACCACCTGTTACTGCAGGCTGACCACCTGTTACTGCAGGCTGACCACCTGTTACGCAGGCTGACCACCTGTTACTGCAGGCTGACTACCTGTTACGGCAGGCTGACTACCTGTTACTGCAGGCTGACCACCTGTTACGGCAGGCTGACCACCTGTTACTGCAGGCTGACCACCTGTTACGGCAGGCTGACCACCTGTTACTGCAGGCTGACCCCCTGTTACGCCAGGCTGACCCCCTGTTACGGCAGGCTGACCACCTGTTACGGCAGGCTGACCACCTGTTACGGCAGGCTGACCACCTGTTACGGCAGGCTGACCACCTGTTACGGCAGGCTGACCACCTGTTACTGCAGGCTGACCATCTGTTACGGCAGGCTGACTATCTGTTACTGCAGGCTGACCACCTGTTACGGCAGGCTGACCACCTGTTACGGCAGCCTGACTACCTGTTACTGCAGGCTGACCACCTGTTACTGCAGGCTGACCACCTGTTACGGCAGGCTGACCACCTGTTACGGCAGGCTGACCACCTGTTACGGCAGGCTGACCACCTGTTACGGCAGGCTGACCACCTGTTACGGCAGGCTGACCACCTGTTACTGCAGGCTGACCATCTGTTACGGCAGGCTGACTACCTGTTACTGCAGGCTGACTACCTGTTACGGCAGGCTGACCACCTGTTACTGCAGGCTGACCACCTGTTACTGCAGGCTGACCACCTGTTACGGCAGGCTGACCACCTGTTACTGCAGGCTGACCACCTGTTACTGCAGGCTGACCACCTGTTACGGCAGGCTGACTACCTGTTACTGCAGGCTGACCACCTGTTACTGCAGGCTGACCCCCTGTTACGGCAGGCTGACCCCTGTTACTGCAGGCTGACCATCTGTTACGGCAGGCTGACCCCCTGTTACTGCAGGCTGACCCCCTGTTACGGCAGGCTGACTACCTGTTACTGCAGGCTGACCCCCTGTTACGCCAGGCTGACTACCTGTTACGGCAGGCTGACTACCTGTTACGGCAGGCTGACTACCTGTTACGGCAGGCTGACCACCTGTTACGGCAGGCTGACTACCTGTTACTGCAGGCTGACTACCTGTTACTGCAGGCTGACCATCTGTTACGGCAGGCTGACTACCTGTTACGGCAGGCTGACCCCCTGTTACTGCAGGCTGACCCCCTGTTACGGCAGGCTGACCCCCTGTTACTGCAGGCTGACCATCTGTTACGGCAGGCTGACCCCCTGTTACGGCAGGCTGACCCCCTGTTACGGCAGGCTGACCACCTGTTACGGCAGGCTGACCACCTGTTACGGCAGGCTGACCACCTGTTACGGCAGGCTGACTACCTGTTACTGCAGGCTGACTACCTGTTACGGCAGGCTGACTACCTGTTACGGCAGGCTGACTACCTGTTACGGCAGGCTGACCACCTGTTACGGCAGGCTGACCACCTGTTACGGCAGGCTGACCCCCTGTTACGGCAGGCTGACCCCCTGTTACGGCAGGCTGACCACCTGTTACTGCAGGCTGACCACCTGTTACGGCAGGCTGACCATCTGTTACTGCAGGCTGACCACCTGTTACGGCAGGCTGACCACCTGTTACTGCAGGCTGACCATCTGTTACTCTAGGCTGACCACCTGTTACTGCAGGCTGACTACCTGTTACGGCAGGCTGACTACCTGTTAATCGGCAGGCTGACCACCTGTTAAAGGCAGGCTGACTACCTGTTACTGCAGGCTGACCACCTGTTAATAATCAAATATTAAAATGCAGGCTGACCACCTGTTACTGCAGGCTGACTACCTGTTCGGCAGGCTGACTACCTGTTAAAACGGCAGGCTGACTACCTGTTACTTCAGGCTGACTACCTGTTACTGCAGGCTGACCACCTGTTACGGCAGGCTGACCACCTGTTACGCCAGGCTGACCCCCTGTTACGCCAGGCTGACCCCCTGTTACGCCAGGCTGACCACCTAGTCTTGGTAATGTTACGGCAGGCTGACCCCTGTTTACGCCAGGCTGACCCCCTGTTACGCCAGGCTGACCACCTGTTATTACAGGCTGACTACCTGTTTATCTTATAACGGCAGGCTGACCACCTGTTACGGCAAGCTGACTACCTGTTACTGCAGGCTGACTACCTGTTACTGCAGGCTGACTACCTGTTACGGCAGGCTGACTACCTGTTACTGCAGGCTGACTACCTGTTACTGCAGGCTGACTACCTGTTACGGCAGGCTGACCACCTGTTTGACTGCAGGCTGACCACCTGTTACGGCAGGCTGACTACCTGTTACTGCAGGCTGACTTACCTGTTACGGCAGGCTGACCACCTGTTACTGCAGGCTGACCACCTGTTTGTGATTACGGCAGGCTGACCACCTGTTACGGCAGGCTGACCACCTGTTACGGCAGCCTGACTACCTGTTACTGCAGGCTGACCACCTGTTACGGCAGGCTGACTACCTGTTACTGCAGGCTGACCACCTGTTACTGCAGGCTGACTACCTGTTACGGCAGGCTGACTACCTGTTACGGAAGGCTGACTACCTGTTACTGCAGGCTGACTACCTGTTACTGCAGGCTGACTACCTGTTACGGCAGGCTGACTACCTGTTACGGCAGGCTGACTACCTGTTACGGCAGGCTGACTACCTGTTACTGCAGGCTGACCACCTGTTACGGCAGGCTGACTACCTGTTACGGCAGGCTGACCACCTGTTACTGCAGGCTGACCACCTGTTACTGCAGGCTGACCACCTGTTACGCGAGTGCAGCAAGGAGCCAAGGTAAAATGCTAGCTAGCATTAAACGTATCTTACAAAAAACAATCAATCTTCACATAATCACTAGTTAACTACACATGGTTGATGATATTACTAGGTTAACTAGCTTGTCCTGCGTTTTGTATAATCAATGCGGTGCCTGTTAATTTATCAAAAGCACAGTCGTGAAAAAAAGCACAATCGTTGCACCAACGAACCTAACCATAAACACTAACGCCTTTCTTAAAATCAATACACAAGTATATATTTTTAAATCTGCATATTTAGTTAAGAAATATTAACTTAGGCAATATTAACTAGGGTCACTTCTCTTGCGTTCAGTGTAAGCAGAGTCAGGGTATATGCAGCAGTTTGGGCCGCCTGGCTCGTTGCGAACTGTGTGAAGACCAATTCTTCCTAACAAAGACTGTAATTAATTTGCCAGAATTTTACGTAATTATGACATAACATTGAAGGTTGTGCAATGTAACAGCAATATTTAGACTTAGGGATGCCACGCATTAGATAAAATACGGAACAGTTCCGTATTTCACTGAAAGAATAAACATTTTGTTTTTGAAATGATCGTTTCCGGGTTTGACCATATTAATGACCTAAGACTCGTATTCCTGTGTGTTTATTATATTATAATTAAGTCTATGATTTGATATTTGATATAGCAGTCTGACTGAGCGGTGGTTGGCAGCAGCAGGCTCATAAGCATTCATTCAAACAGCACTTTCCTGCATTTGCCAGCAGCTCTGAGCAATGCTTGCTTCACAGCGTTGTTTATGCCTTCAAGCCAATCAACTCCCAAGATTAGGCTGGCAATGCTATAGTGCCTATAAGAACATTCAATAGTCAAAGGTATATTAAATACAAATGGTATAGAGAAATAGTCCTATAACTCCTATAATAACTACAACCTAAAACTTCTTAACTGTGAATATTGTAGTCTCATGTTAAAAGGAACCACCAGCTTTCATATGTTCTCATGTTCTGAGCAAGGAACTGAAACGTTAGCTTTCTTACATGGCACATATTGCACTTTTACTTTCTTCTCCAACACTGTGTTTTTTCATTATTTAAACCAAATTGAACATGTTTCATTATTTATTTGAGACTAAATAGATGTTATTATATTATATTATATTAAGTTAAAATAAAAGTGTTCATTCAGTATTGTTGTAAATAGATGTCATTACTACAAATATATATAAAAATCGGCCGATTATTCGGTATTGGCTTTTTTTGGTCCTCCAATAATCGGTATCGGCGTTGAAAAATCATAATCAGTCGACCTCTAGTACGGAGATGGAGTAAATTAACAAGAGAACAAACGTCCAGGTTGAGGGGAAAGAAGGGAAGTGGTGTGTGTGTGTGTGTGTGTGTGTGTGTGTGTGTGTGTGTGTGTGTGTGTGTGTGTGTGTGCATGTGCGTGTGCGTGTGCGTGTGCGTGTGCGTGTGTGTGTGTGTGTGTGTGTGTGTGTGTGTGTGTGTGTGCGTGTGCATGTGCGTGTGTGTGTGTGTGTGTGTGTGTGAGGGAAGGATTGGTAGTGGTGATAGAATCAGTTCAGTGTCTTTTTTTTGGCAAGCGATCAAACAAGGAGCACATCTTGTTCTGTTATACAATATCCTGCTGTTGCGGCCAGCCTCTGAGCTGGTCAGACAGTCTGCTCTGGACTTATTCAAATCCAATCTACTTGTTTTGTGCCCCCTCGTGCGGTGGAGGAGATCTTTGTGGGCTCAGCCTTGCCTCAGGGTAGTAAGTTGGTCTGTTGATATCCCTCTAGTGGTGTGGGGGGCTGTGCTTTGGCAATGTCAGAGGGGTTATATCTTGCCTGGTCCTGTCCGGGGCTATCGTCTGATGGGACCACAGTGTCCCCGACATCCCACTGTCTCAGTCTCCAGTATCTATGTTGCTTTAGTTTATGTGCTGGGGGGCTAGGGTCAGTCTGTGTATATCTGGTGTAATTCTCCTGTCTTATCAGGTGTCCTGTGTGAATTTAAATATGCTCCCTCTAATTCTCTCTCCTTCTCTCCCTCCCCTCAGGACAACCTGGCCTGATGACTCCTGGCTGTCCCCAGTCCACCTGGTCATGCTGCAGCACCAGTTTCAACTGTTCTGCCTGCAGTTACGGAACCCTGACCTGTTCACCGGACGTGCTACCTTGTCCCGGACCTGCTGTTTTCGACTTTCTCTCTCTACCGCACCTGCTGTCTTGACCTCTGAATGCTCGGCTATGAAAAGCCAACTGACATTTACTCCTGAGGTACTGACCTGTGATTATTATTAGACCCTGCTGGTCATCTATGAACGTTTGCACATCTTGAAGAACAATCTGGCTTTAATGGCCTTGTGCTCCTATAATCTCCACTCGGCAGAGATAGAAGACTACTCGCCATCCCTCAGATCCTGGTTCCTCTCTAGGTTTCTTCCTTGGTTCATGCCTTTCTAGGGAGTTTTTCCTAGACACTGCACTTCTACATCTGCATTGCTTGCTGTTTGGGGTTTTAGGCTGGGTTTCTGTACAGCCCTTTGTGTCATCTGCTGATGTAAAGAGGGCTTATAAATACATTTGATTGATTGAACAGTGCCAGCGTAATACACATTTGTTTTTGAGGTGCAAGGTAATATAAGCTGAGTTATAAAATCAGCCTTTGAATGCTATACAAATGGCTAAATCAAATCAAATCAAATTTTATTTGTCACATACACATGGTTAGCAGATGTTAATGCGAGTGTAGCGAAATGCTTGTGCTTCTAGTTCCGACAATGCAGTAATAACCAACAAGTAATCTAACTAACAATTCCTAAACTACTGTCTTATACACAGTGTAAGGGGATAAAGAATATGTACATAAGGATATATGAATGAGTGATGGTACAGAGCAGCATAGGCAAGATACAGTAGATGGTATTGAGTACAGTATATACATATGAGATGAATATGTAAACAAAGTGGCATAGTTAAAGTGGCTAGTGATACATGTATTACATAAGGATGCAGTCGATGATATAGAGTAGTACGTATGTAATATACATTATATAAGTATTGCATATGAGATGAATAATGTACTTTGGAAACAGATCTTGGGTCAGGTATTGCACTTTGAAGAAACAGATCTTTCCTGGGTCAGGTATTGCACTTTGAAGACACAGATCTTGGGTCTTGGGTCAGGTATTGCACTTTGAAGTCACAGATCTTGGGTCAGGTATTGCACTTTGAAGTCACAGATCTTGGGTCAGGTATTGCACTTTGAAGTCACAGATCCTGGGTCAGGTATTGCACTTTGAAGTCAGGTATTGCACTTTGCAGATCTTGGGTCAGGTATTGCACTTTGAAGTCACAGATCTAGGGTCAGGTATTGCACTTTGAAGTCACAGATCCTGGGTCAGGTATTGCACTTTGAAGAAACAGATCTTGGGTCAGGTATTGCACTTTGAAGAAACAGATCTTGGGTCAGGTATTGAACTTTGAAGTCACAGATCCTGGGTCAGGTATTGCACTTTGAAGTCACAGATCTTGGGTCAGGTATTGCACTTTGAAGTCACAGATCTTGGGTCAGGTATTGCACTTTGAAGTCACAGATCTTGGGTCAGGTATTGCACTTTGAAGTCACAGATCTTGGGTCAGGTATTGCACTTTGAAGTCACAGATCCTGGGTCAGGTATTGCACTTTCCTGAAGAATTGCACAGATCTTGGGTCAGGTATTGCACTTTGAAGTCACAGATCTTGGGTCAGGTATTGCACTTTGAAGTCACAGATCTTGGGTCAGGTATTGCACTTTGAAGTCACAGATCTTGGGTCAGGTATTGCACTTTGAAGTCACAGATCCTGGGTCAGGTATTGCACTTTGAAGTCACAGATCCTGGGTCAGGTATTGCACTTTGAAGAAACAGATCTTGGGTCAGGTATTGCACTTTGAAGTCACAGATCTTGGGTCAGGTATTGCACTTTGAAGTCACAGATCTTGGGTCAGGTATTGCACTTTGAAGTCACAGATCCTGGGTCAGGTATTGCACTTTGAAGTCACAGATCTTGGGTCAGGTATTGCACTTTGAAGTCACAGATCCTGGGTCAGGTATTGCACTTTGAAGAAACAGATATTGGGTCAGGTATTGCACTTTGAAGAAACAGATCTTGGGTCAGGTATTGAACTTTGAAGTCACAGATCCTGGGTCAGGTATTGCACTTTGAAGTCACAGATCCTGGGTCAGGTATTGCACTTTGAAGTCACAGATCTTGGGTCAGGTATTGCACTTTGAAGTCACAGATCCTGGGTCAGGTATTGCACTTTGAAGTCACAGATCCTGGGTCAGGTATTGCACTTTGAAGTCACAGATCCTGGGTCAGGTATTGCACTTTGAAGAAACAGATCCTGGGTCAGGTATTGCACTTTGAAGTCACAGATCCTGGGTCAGGTATTGCACTTTGAAGTCACAGATCCTGGGTCAGGTATTGCTCTTTGAAGTCACAGATCCTGGGTCAGGTATTGCTCTTTGAAGTCACAGATCTAGGGTCAGGTATTGCACTTTGAAGTCACAGATCCTGGGTCAGGTATTGCTCTTTGAAGTCACAGATCCTGGGTCAGGTATTGCTCTTTGAAGTTGGCACAGAAATGAAGCCGTGCCTATGTAGTAGTCCTCAGTCGCAGTCAGGTTTCGTCTGGTAACCTTGACATTTATGGTAGCCCTTAATGTAACAACTTGTGTCAACATAAAGGCCTCAAGCCTTGTTACTTCTCATCTAATAACCTGAAAACTGTTCAGCTAGGTCTCGGATCTGAAACATGAAATACATTAATGTTAATGAAAATCAATGTTCTTGCAAACATGCTCTATACCCTCCCGAATGAACAATTATTGGAGTCAGATCAAAATAAATACAGTTCAGTTCATTAACCATGCACCAAGTTAATAGCCTTGGTTGTGAAATGTTTTTCTTGTTGTGGGCTTTAAAAGCATGGCACAACATGCTGAGGTAAGGAATGCCATCCATTCTATTCTGCCTCTCATGTCCCTAAACCAGCCTTACTTTGAGGATTTAGTTTTAATTTAGTTTATTAATTTGACCATTTTATAAAACCAGCTCACATAAAACTTGAAAAAGCCATACGTGCACGTGAGTTAAGGGATCCCTTAAAGCACCAATCCCGTTAGAGGGATAGATGTGACAACATCCGGTGAAATTGCAGAGTGCCAAATTCAAACTACAGAAATATAAACATTCAACATTCACGAAAATATAAGTGTACTACATCAAAATAAAGCTTAACTTCAGATTTCAAAAAGGCTCTACGGCGAAAGCACACCATTTGATTATCTGAGGACAGCGCCCCGCATACAGAAACATGAAAATCATTTTTCAACCATCCAGGTGCGACACAAAAGTCAGAAATAACGATATAATAAATGCCTTACCTTTGAAGATCTTCATCTTTTTGCAATCCTAAATGCCTCAGTGACACAGTGAATGGTAGTTTTTTTCGATAAATTCCTTCTTTACATCCCCAAAATGTCCATTTATTTGGCACGTTGATTCAGAAATACACCGGTTCTAATAAGTTACCTGTAAACTTGGTCCAAACATTTCAAACAAAGTTCCTAATCCAAACTCAAGTACCCTAAAATGTAAATAAACAATCAAATATAAGACGGGATAAACAGTTTCCAATACAGAAGAAAAACAACATGGAGGGCGCTCTTGTTCACGCACACCAAAAGAATAGACTTTCTGAGTGACACGTAGAAGAATAGGAATACTTTTAATTTCTCAAAAGAAAAACATCTAACAATTTCAAAAGACTGTTGACATCTAGTGGAAGCCATAGGAACTGCATTCTGGGCCCAAATAAATCAGGTTTCCCGTAGAAAGGCATGGAAAAAGGCAATGACCTCAAAAACAAATTCCCTGGATGGAAATCAGTTCTGTTATACTCACAGACATTATTTTAACCATTTTAGAAACTTTAGAGTGTTTTCTATCCAATATTACCATGCATATGTATATCCTAGCTTCTGGGCCTGAGTAACAGGCAGTTTACTTTGGGCACGCTTTTCATCCGGATGTGAAAATACTGCCCACTATCCCGAAGAAGTTAAATCATAGAGGATAACAAACAAGAAAGTCTGGGGACTTATTTCCATTGTTAAAACATCGAGGACAACACACAGTCATCAAGGACAAGGCCTCCCGGGTGGCACAGTGGCTAAGGGCGCTGTATTGCAGCGCCAGCTGTGCCATTAGAGACTCTGGGTTCGCGCCCAGGCTCTGTCGTAACCGGCCGCGATCGGGAGGTCCGTGGGGCGATGCACAATTGGTCTAGCGTCATCTGGGTTAGGGAGGGTTTGGCCAGTAGGGATATCCTTGTCTCATTGTGCACTAGCGACTCCTGTGGCGCAGTGCACTCTGACCAGGTCTCTAGAGGCACGGTGTTTCCTCCGACACATTGGTGCGGCTGGCTTCAGGGTTGGATGCACGCTGTGTTAAGAAGCAGTAAGGATTGGTTGGGTTGTGTATCGGAGAACGCATGACTTTCAACCTTTGTCTCTCACGAGCCCGTACGGGAGTTGTAGCTACTAAAACAATTGGATACCACGAAATTGGGGAGAAAAAGGGGTAAAAAATAAACAAAAAAATAGTTTAAAAATCATTGAGGACAACACAAAAAAAGTCTGGGACTTATTTCCATTGTGGTTCTCTTGAAAGGTTAAATTGATTGCAGATTAAAAAAAGTCTCAATAGCGGATGCTTGTAAATAAGCTGAAAGGGAAAGGGAGATAGTTTCAGCTAACCGAGGACATTTCTTTTTTACATGAAGTAACAGAGGGAGTTGGACAATGAGAAAACCATTATCTTGAGGCAGTGTAGTTGGTCTGGAAGGGATCAAACTAGTTGCACAGATGTTCCCAAGGTGCGAGGCAGCTATCATTCTCATTTTAGAACTTTAAAAAAAAGGTGTGTAGGCGACTGTGTCCTCTTCATAATGACAGCTTGCAAATATGTGTCCAAACCAATGATTTATATAAAGACTAGATGACTGACAGGGGGCACTGTTTTGAAGCCACCGCACCTCCATCTTGGCACTCCCCGACCGGTGTTAAAAATATTTTGGAAGCTATAGAAATGCCTTTATTAATGTCTATATTCGTTTTTGCCAAGTATATTCTATTACAGACATGTTAATGCAAACTTTTAAATTATATTAAGTGAGCTAAACATAAAATATATATAGAAACATATATATTTTTAAGTAACAGTGTTACTGTCCCCACTACAGCCAAAATACTTAAATAGTAAATGGATTGTCCTTGAAACATTTAATTGAAATACTGTAGAATTCCAGTCATTCCAGTAGGTCTGCGTCTTCTGGGGAGTGCCAATATGGCCCACCGGCTTCAAAGCCTTTCATTGGCCAATACATAGCATTAGCAATCCAGGTTCTACATACATCATTGGTCCCAACTGAAGTTCTAAGCGATGTTCTTTCATCTTCGACGCACACCGTGACAGATGTCTTGTGTCAGTTACTTTAAAGCGATATTTTACGCGGGGTAATCCACATCCTGAGAGCATGTGGACAAACAGCAATTTTCTCAACATCAAAGTCTCCACACCGCCAGATGCGAATTAATAGCTGCCGCTGCCAACTAACCCCATCCGTAACGATTGAGGAATCAGCTGAATGATGTCGGACAAATGAATATTGACGAGTAACTTTTAAAGGGTACGCCTACTGTATGCCTACATGTTGAAACGTGGGTGCGCCAACTGGTTAACACATTGTTCAAGTGTGACATATGTCAACATACAACAACTATTGCCTTATTCAATGACTTAAGCAAAGTCAAGGGCAGACGTCTAACACCAATACAAGTGTAAGTACACCTCTGTATTTGCTAATTGCCTGGTGTGAAGGATCAGCAGCTCATCATTGTCATACACTTGATTCGTGTGTCAAATGTTTAGCCATATTATTACCTAACAAGTAAAACGTTGAGATTTAACATCAACGATATCTAGCTATACTCTTGTGGGAGCACTCATCTACTGTAGCCTCATACGCAGGCTATTCTCACCGATGAGCAACAACGTAACACGTATTACATGATTTAATGTTACAGCTCCATCACCGGTATAGGCTACAAGCTATGGGCTGGTTACAGCTCCATCACCGGTATAGGCTACAAGCTATGGGCTGGTTACAGCTCCATCACCGGTATAGGCTACAAGCTATGGGCTGGTTACAGCTCCATCACCGGTATAGGCTACAAGCTATGGGCTATAGGCTACAAGCTATGGGCTGGTTACAGCTCCATCACCAGTATAGGCTACAAGCTATGGGCTGGTTACAGCTCCATCACCGGTATAGGCTACAAGCTATGGGCTGGTTACAGCTCCATCACCAGTATAGGCTACAAGCTATGGGCTGGTTACAAGTCCATCACCGGTATAGGCTACAAGCTATGGGCTGGTTACAGCTCCATCACCAGTATAGGCTACAAGCTATGGGCTGGTTACAAGTCCATCACCGGTATAGGCTACAAGCTATGGGCTGGTTACAAGTCCATCACCGGTATAGGCTACAAGCTATGGGCTGGTTACAACTCCATCACCGATAAAGCGACCCATTTACGTGATACAATTGTTAAGAAATTGAGGAAGAAAACCAGTTTGATACAATGTGGAGAAATATGACGGATATCAAGTTCACAATGGAAACCTATATGGAAAGTGACTTAGTGTATTCCCTCCAAAATAAGAGGAAAAACTATATCAATACAAAGTAGGCTACCGTTAGAAAACACAAAGTATGGTTATTCTGTTATTAATAAATCTGTACAACGGTTGTTGGTCGCTCATATTGCAAGATGCGGACTGTAGGCTACGCTGTAGGAGTGAATCAAAAAGTCAACCTCAGCGCACTGAATACTTGCGTCCCCTACAATTATTTGTTCTCAGCTAAGCGAACTTTACCATTGTATATAGCCTGCATGTTTTGAAACAATTACAACCGCTAAGAGCACAACAATGGACTTAAACACAGGACAATTACTGTATGTAACGTTTAGCGAAATAAGAAAAAACCAACAGGAGACTTACCCTGAGTAAGAACCAAATCGTAGAAGTTGAACGCGAGAAGAAAAGTCACTATCTCAAAACACACATACATCTTATTGAAATCCTAAAGTGCATTGTGAAGGAAAATACAACAAAAACACTGCCGCTTTGATAAGCTCCATGAGACCTTCTGTATCCGCGACATCAGCGACTGCGGCTCTCTGGTGATCCGCTCATGTGCAGGCCGAGAACTGTGGATGAGAAAGAGAACTTCTGGCCCTATGGTCACACGCACAACATACTGGGCATGCGCGGACGGGGTAACGCCCACCGGTCACAAGAGGACCGGGTTAACGGTGACATGAGAACAGTATGATAACACCGTTATTAATGCATGGGTGCGGTGTTATGGCTTAAAATGTTTTCAGTTGAAATCCAGAGACGTCAGTCAATTAGGCTATTTTAGGTCGTCATTGTAAATAATAATTAGTTCTTAAAACTGACTTGCCTAATTAAATAAAGGTTGAATAATATATATATATTGGAGTCAAGGTGATGCCTAGAAATATATGCACATCTTTTTGTCATAAAATGTTCACTTTCATTTTTCCACAGACAAACAATTTCAATGTCTATGTTCATTCAGACAGAGTTTTCAACACATTGTTTCATATAAAAGTTTGAAATATAAGTCATCATGATTCTCCAGCAAAGCAACTGTTTATTCTGCAATACACTTTAAAATGGGTAGCACAGTGAACGACATAAAGTAACAATATGTTTGACCATCGAAATCAAAGATGACGGCCTATACCTGGGGAAGCAACCATGTCAGCCATATTGAGACATCTGATTAGGGGAGATAGAATGAAATATAATATGTTATAATGAAAAACAACAACAGTGTATTTAGCACGGTCACCCAGGCACTCTGCGCTCACAATGGGGCTAATGTTGAGAGGATGAACCATCTTCTGCTACCCTGGCCCCAGGGCTCGTATGACTGAATGAAAAGGACTGTCTCAGTTCAGGTGCCTTGCCTGGGTCAAGTCTGCTGTGCTTTGCCATGGGATTCTTCTGACTCTAATAGTTTCCTGCATTTATACACTTTCTGTAGTTAAAAAAGAAAAGAAAATGTCAAATGTTTTTTTCTTATTGAATGAAGATATTATTGTAGATTAATGTATCAACGTCACGTATTTACACACAAACACAACGTCACCCCAGTATAAACAATTCCTATTGATGTTTAAATAAAGTTTGATGGAATTCCATTTACGCCACTAAAGGTCACATGACTGCCCCTGACCTGCACTGGGCCCCACAGAGAGACAGAATACACAGTGGCAGAGGTGTGATGGACATCAAGAGGCCACAGGGCTGACTCCAGTCCCCTATCATCCTCCCAGCTCTGGGGAGATCGTTCTTTTCGTCTGACCTCTGTCGGGGGGTGGGGGGGGGTTGTCCACCCGTCCTTCATGTTCAGATTTGCACTCCGCACCACACAAAAGGGCCTGGGCCTCTCATTGACATGGGAATTAGATGTGACAAAAGCCTGACAAGAGTCCTACGTGTTCTTTTAAACAGCTCTTTTCCTTTTAGCCAGCGCAACGTTACTGCAGTGAAGCCGTCATGGTGGAATGTTACTGATGATGTGTTTGTCATGGACGATATGCAGCCTCATCAAATACTCTTATTTACAGCTGCAAACGTTTGTCTCCACATCTTATGGCAAAATGTGTAGAATTTGCAGGCAATTAAATGTTTAACTTCAAACGTTTTCTCTTCGCTATCAAGAGGAGGGCTGCTAAAATAGGGGGACCCGCGAGCCGCTGTGGCCCCCACCCCCATCAATGTTGCCCATCCCTTATCATTGTTTCATTCACTTCTCAACCCCCCCCCCCCTGCTGCTGCTCCCACTATGGACATTCCCACCGTGGACATTCCCACTATGGACATTCCCACTATGGACATTCCCACTATGGACACTCCCACTATGGACATTCCCACTGTGGACATTCCCACTGTGGACATTCCCACTATGGACATTCCCACTATGGACATTCCCACTGTGGACATTCCCACTATGGACATTCCCACTATGGACATTCCCTCTGGGACATTCCCACTATGGACATTCCCACTATGGACATTCCCACTGTGGACATTCCCACTGTGGACATTCCCACTATGGACATTCCCACTGTGGACATTCCCTCTGGGACATTCCCACTATGGACATTCCCACTATGAACATTCCCACTATGGACATTCCCACTGTGGACATTCCCACTGTGGACATTCCCACCGTGGACATTCCCACCGTGGACATTCCCACAGTGGACATTCCTACTATGGACATTCCCACTGTGGGCATTCCCACTATGGACATTCCCACTATGGACATTCCCACTGTGGACATTCCCACCGTGGACATTCCCACTGTGGACATTCCCTCTGAGACATTCCATGTTTGAGTAGTAATCTAAATGTGTTATCACTGCACTTTCAACCAATTAAAGACACAACAAAGTTGAAATGGGAATACATTGTCAAATGTGTGTTTTCACCGCGCTTCATATAATAGCGGAACCAAATGACCTGGATTGCAGTTGAGAATACATTAAAAGTACATGGTGCAAGTGATCAATGCCGTTGGAGATTCTGTTTGGATATGTGTCATGTGAAGATCTCCACAAAATTGCAACCTTTGCATGCTATCTTGACCATGCACGCTTGCTATGATCCCACAATAAGACTTTTATAGGTACAGTAACCTTAAAATGTGGCCATGTATGAGTTACTCATTTTAAGGTTGAGTAAAAACTGTTACTGTTGAAGTCGGAAGTTTACATACGCCTTAGCCAAATACATTTAAACTCAAGTTTTTCACAATTTGTAACATTTAATCCTCGTAAAAATTCCCTGTCTGAGGTCAGTTAGGATCACCACTTTATTTTAAGAATGTGAAATGTCAGAATAAGAGTTGAGAGAATGATTTCTTTCAGCTTTTCTTTCCTTCATCATTTTCCCAGTGGGTCAGAAGTTCACATACACTCAATTAGTATTTGGTAGCATTGCCTTTAAATTGTTTAACTTGGGTCAAATGTTTCGGGTAGACTTCCACAAGCTTCCCACAATAAGTAGGGTGAATTCCTCCTGGCAGACAAGGTGTAACTGAGTCAGGTTTGTAGGCCTCCTTGCTCGCATACGCTTTTTCAGTTCTATCCACAAATTTTCCATGGGTTTGAGGTCAGGGCTTTGTGACCTATTTGTGACCAAGCTTGAACTTCCTGACGGATGTCTTGAGATTTTGCTTCAATATATCCACATCATTTTCCTCCCTCATGTTGCCATCTATTTTGTGAAGTGCACAAGTCGCTCCTGCAACAAAGCACCCCCAAAACATGATGCTGCCACCCCCGTGCTTCACAGATGGGATGGTGATCTTCGGCTTGCAAGCCTCCCCTTTATGCTCCAAACATAACGATGGTCATTATGGCCATACAGTTCTATTTTTGTTTCATCAGACCAGAGGACATTTCTCCAAAAAGTACAATATTTTTCCCCATGTGCAGTTGCAAAACGTAGTCTGGCTTTTTATGGCGGTTTGGAGCAGTAGCTATTTCCTTGATGAGCAGCCTTTCAGGTTATGTCGATATATGCCTCGCTTTGCTGTGAATATAGATACTATTGTACCTGTTTCCTCTAGCATCTTCACAAGGACCTTTGCTGTTGTTCTGGAATTGACTTGCACTTTTCGCACCATAGTATGTTCATTTCTAGGAGACAGAACGCGTATACTTCCTGAGCGGTATAACGGCTGCGTGGTCCCATGGTGTTTATACTTGCGTACTATTGTTTGTACAAATTAATGTGGTACCTTCAGGCATTTGGAAATTGCTCCCAAGGAGGAAGCAGACGTGGGGATCTACAATTTTTTTCTGAGGTCTTGGCTGATTTCTTTTGATTTTCCCACGATGTCAAGCAAAGTGGCACTGAGTTTGAAGGTAGGCCTTGAAATACATCCACAGGTGCACTTCCAATTGACTCAAATGATGTCAATTAGCCTATCCGAAGCTTCTAAAGCATTGACATAATTTTCTGGAATTTTCCAAGCTGTTTAAAGGCACTGTCAACTCAGTGTATGTAAACTTCTGAACCACTGGGATTGTGATACAGTGAATTATAAGTGACATAATCTGTCTGTAAACAATGTTTGGAGAAATTACTTGTGTCATGCACAAAGTAGATGTCCTAACCATCTTGCCCAAACTATAGTTTGTTAACAAGAAATTTGTAGTGGTTGAAAAACTAGTTTTCATGACTCCAGTCTAAGTGTATGTAAACTTCAGACTTCACCTGTACATTAGTTTGTAAGGTAGCCTAATTAGCCTGTTTTGACTCGGGGCAGTATTTTCATTTTTGGAAAAAAAAAAACGTTCCCGTACTAAACGGGATATTTTGTCAGGACAAGATGCTAGAATATGCATATAGTTGACAGCTTAGGAAAGAAAACACTCTAAAGTTTCCAAAACTGTAAAAATATTATCTGTGAGTATAACAGAACTGATGTTGCAGGCGAAAGCCTGATAAAAATCCAATCCGGAAGTGCCTCATGTTTTGAAAGCGCTGCATTCCAATGAGTCCCTATTGAGCAGTGAATGGGCTATCAACCAGATTACTCTTTCTACGTATTCCCGAAGGTGTCTACAGCATTGTGACTTAGTTTTACGCATTTATGTTGAAGAATACCCGTAATCGGCTACATTGCGCATGTGGTCACCTGATGGCTCCCAGAGAGATTCTTGCGTAAAATACAGAGGTAGCTATTACTCCAATCGGTCCTACTGAAAAACAAATTGTCCTGATTGATATATCGAATAGATATTTGAACATTATAAACAACGTTTGTCATGTTTCTGTCGATATTATGGAGCTATTTTGGAATATTTTTAGCTGTTTTCGTGACTGCAATTTTCAGGCGATTTCTCAGCCAAACGTGAAGGACAAACGGAGCTATTTCGCATACAAAAATAATCTTTTTGGAAAAAAGGAACATTTGCTATCTAACTGGGAGTCTCGTGAGTGAAAACATCCGAAGCTCATCAAAGGTAAATGATTTAATTTGATTGCTTTTCTGATTTCCGTGACCATGTTACCTGCTGCTAGCTGGACAAAATGCTATGCGAGGCTATCGATAAACTTACACAAATGCTTGTCTAGCTTTGGCTGTAAAGCATATTTTGAATATCTGAGATGAGTGGGATTAACAAAAGGCTAAGCTGTGTCTCAATATATTTCATTTGTGATTTTCATGAATAGAAATATTTTCTAGGAATATTTATGTCTGTTGCGTTATGCTAATTAGTGTCAGGCGATGATTACGCTCCCTCATGCGGGATGGGGAGTCACTACTTTAGGCTATTTACTGTCTTACAAAAGTGATATTGAATTGTTTTAGGTTGACAACGCAACCAAATATCAAGATTTAAAGAAGATGTATCTAGTGCTTGGATAGTTTCAACTGAGACACTAGCTTAATCCTATTCATTTTACTTGCATTTTTGGTTTAGTTGGAGACATGAATCCAACATATCACTTGTGGACAAGTTAAAAGTTTATATAGTGTATTGCAAAAGTCTTATTGAATTGTGTTTTGTTGTCAATGCAACAAAATATCAACATTTGAAGGAGATGTATATCTTGTGCCACTGACTTAGTCTGACTTTAATTCCAGTTTGTCTACAAATTAATAATTGATATGTTGGATTCACATCTCTTATCTAAACCCAAAATCTAAGTTAAAGAATATGACTAAATTAAACTAATTCAATTAACTTTAAATAAGATTGATTTGATTTAGTCCTATTACTCAACTTAGATTTTTGGTTGAAATGGAGATGTGAATCCAACATATCAATTATTGACATCATAAATGATAAAATCAACCGAAGTGTGAAACCCTGTATGTATTGTCTTTTAGTTGAACCCTGGGTTGAATGACTTCCCTAATGTGTGTGCGTGTGATCAATCAACCTGAAGGTGTTAAGGGAGAAATGCCTGTCTTTCAGCTCCTCATGGCCGTCTCCAGTATTCAGTCCTCAGTCTCCCCCCAGGCAAAACTCCAGACCTTTCACCACCTGCCAGACAGTGTTATGATGTACTTGTACACGCAGTTCTACCACGATACTATTCCTGAAACACTGTCTGCTTGCCTGGATCTCTGGCGTCCTGTATGGGTGTGAACCAAATCCCCACATTTCCCCATTCCTGAGAAAGCAAACAACACTCATAAAGACGTACTGAGGAAGAAACACAGATGTTTTGGCTGTGCCTTATCCAGGCTCACAATCGACATGGATCAATCATTTGTGGTTAGCAATAGCAATTGTTTCCCAGTAAATTGCCTTGTTTGTTATTCAAGTGTTTGTTTCTTTTTTCGCATATGAGAGGACTGAATGAGATGAGGTCTCGAGTGGTGCTTTAAGAGTACCAGGAGTTTCTAATGCTATTGAATATTTTATACAAAGATAGCATAGGCCACCTGTGTCCCACTAGATCTGAGCTTGGTTGCTGTTCAAGTAGGCTACAGACTGTGGCTGGAATAAGAGCTGTACCTCACTGGCTGCGTTCACACAGGCAGAACAATTCTGATTTATACAGGTTGTCCAATTCAGATATTTTTGTCCAATTATTGGTCTTTTAACCAGTCAGATCAGATCTTTTGCCAAGACTTGGGTAAAAGATCAGAATTGGGCTGCATGTATAAACTCCGCTATATTGTGTGATGGAGACTGACGATGTACCTTGTGGCATAGAAAGTAATAATTAAAGTTATAGTTATGAACTAAATGGAACCAATTCAACACTCATTGGAGTTTGTATAGCGTTTGTAACTTAAAGGGATAGTTGACCCAAATAACAAAATGACATGTTTATTTGCTTACCCTGTAACCAGGGAAATACAACCAAAGCTGAATGTCATACCTTGTCCATAGACTGGTTACAGACAGTGGTGTAACTAGAGCTTTTTTAATTCTTTTTTTTTACATGTGATGGCAAAGGGGGTTGCCAAGGCTACTTCAGGGGGTCCATAGACCATGACAGAACATTAGTTAGTAACCCTAACCTGGCATCTAAGAAGCATGAATGAATCCTATGATTGCTGATTAGAGGTAGAAGTGATAATTCACTGAACCCGGAGTTCTTCAATGTGGCAGATAGAGTGGTCCAAAAGGGTCACTTCACTAGAATTATTTAATATACTATGAATTGTCAGTGTCTCCACCTCGGGAACTGCAGCTCAATTTACTTCTTTCTTTCTTTCTTTATCTCACACACACACACACACTGGGTCTATAAGTGTTGAACATCCAAAACATTTTCAGCAGAGGTGAGACCAAGTCATTGTTTTACAAGTCACAAGTAAGTCTCGTTCTGACCATAGTTCTTGTGCGTTTTCCTTGTTTTAGTGTTGGTCAGGACGTGAGCTGGGTGGGCATTCTATGTTGTGTGTCTAGTTTGTCTGTTTCTGTGTTTGGCCTGATATGGTTCTCAATCAGAGGCAGGTGTTAGTCATTGTCTTTGATTGGGAACCATATTTAGGTAGCCTGTATTTTGTTGGGTTTTGTGGGTGGTTGTCTTCTGTGTCAGTGTTTGTACCACACGGGACTGTTTCGGGTTTTCATGTTTCTTGTTTTGTAGTTTATTCACGTATAGTTTCGTTATTAAAGAACCATGAATTATAACCACGCTGTGTCTTGGTCCGATTCATGCCACACCTCTTCTTCAGAGGAAGAGGAAGAAGAAAACCGTAACATTAGCACTCAAGTCCCAAGTCAAGACAGGCAATTCCGAGTCAAGTCTCAAGTCAAGAACTTTGAGTTTCGAGTCCTAAACAAGTCATAATGTCCTCTTCCTTTTCATATTTTTAACAAGAGTAATAGTTAGTATATTACATTTACGCAAATCATGAATGCTTTAAAAATATCTATATATTTCTAACTTTCCAAATAAACGTTATATTTCCATGGAAATACATGGGTAACCATGAGAAAGACCCCCCAATAGTGATCGACTATGGAGGATCGCTTTGGGGCGCAATCGGGCGATGTAGGCTTGTACACAATCGCCCAACCTTAACACACACACTGGTACACTAGTAAAGTAATAAAATATATAGCTGTCTATATTAGCCATGACTTAGCGTTCTTTGTGCTGCTTCAAATGTCGGACAAAGTTGGAAATTGTTGCACCTCTGTATGTAATTTTCTTCCCACATGTTTTTTAATAAAAAAAAAAATGTTACCCCCTTTTCTCCCCAATTTTGTAGTATCGAATTGTTAGTAGTTACCATCTTGTCTCATCACTAAAACTCCCGTAGGGGCCGGGAGAGACGAAGGTCGAAAGCCATGCGTTCACCCGAAAAACAACCCAACCAAGCCACACACAGCGGGCATCCAACCCGGAAGCCAGCCGCACCAATGTGTCAGAGGAAACACCATGCACCTGGTTAGCGACCTGGTTAGCGTGCAATGAGCGTGCGCAATGAGACAAGGATATTCCTATCGGCCAAACCCTCCCTAACCCGGTGTTAAGGGAATGATGATAACAAGGATATCCATTTCAATCAGGACATGTACTAATCAAATACCCTATGTTACTGAACCCTATTGTTACTGTATATGTACTAATCAGAATACTTTATCAATGTATAATCAGAATACTATTGTTACTGTATATGTACTAATCATTATTATGTTACTGTATATGTACTAATCAGAATACTATTATGTTACTGAATATGTACTAATCAGAATACTATTATGTTACTGTATATGTACTAATCAGAATACTATTATGTTACTGTATATGTACTAATCAGAATACTATTGTTACTGTATATGTACTAATCAGAATACTATTATGTTACTGTATATGTACTAATCAGAATACTATTATGTTACTGTATATGTACTAATCAGAATACTATTGTTACTGTATATGTACTAATCAGAATACTATTGTTACTGTATATGTACTAATCAGAATACTATTATGTTACTGTATATGTACTAATCAGAATACTATTGTTACTGTATATGTACTAATCAGAATACTATTGTTACTGTATATGTACTAATCAGAATACTATTATGTTATATGTACTAATCAGAATATATGTTACTGTATAACTAATCATACTATTATGTTACTGTATATGTACTAATCAGAATACTATTGTTACTGTATATGTACTAATCAGAATACTATTATGTTACTGTATATGTACTAATCAGAATACTATTGTTACTGTATATGTACTAATCAGAATACTATTATGTTACTGTATATGTATGAATTTCCTTTTTAACCCTAGTACTGAATATAATGTGTGTACATATAATCAAGAATTAGAACAATGACTGTCTGTACCATGGTAGAAATGAATGAACTTATAGCCAGACTGGCTAGAAGGCTTATCTACACAAACTGGCCTTGGCTCGGTCATATATCATCTTAATAGGGAGAGACGATGTGAGAACCATACAGCCATTGTACGAGAGCGGAGATGACACGGGTTGGTACTAAAACGAGATGTCATTTTCAGTTTATAACCTGTGGTAAAATGTGTAAGGGGAAATACTCTCATGAATAAACGCTGCTGGTTGACTTTAAGACTGGGTGCTGTCCAGAGCCTGGGCTCTGTCCAGAGTCTCTGGTGGCACAGCTCGCACTGCGATGCAGTGCCCTAGACCACTGCGCCACCCGGGAGGCTTGCAATTGATTTTTTGTTGATACAGCGTCGTATTTATATATTTCCAAGGGCTCCATCTGAGTCCACCCGCCGACGTTCCTCTGCACTGCCGCGCGCAACTTTTCTCAGCTGGCACAATTTGATTGGCTGCTGTCCGATTCAAACTGTAATCCGTTAAATGATGATGCTATTAATCCTATTGAATAACAGCATCATTTTTAATATTTGGGCTTGGGAAGGGTATCAAATCAGGTCGAGTCGTAAGGCTCAAGTCCAAGTCACGAGTCATTGGTGTTAAAGTCAAAGTCGAGTTGCAAGTCATCATATTTGTGACTCGAGTCTGACTCGTGTCCAAGTCATGTGACTCGAGTCCATACCTCTGATTTTCAGAAAACAAAGGAGATAAGATAGCATTTGTGTGTTACATAAATTGCATAAAAGTACATTTACAAAAAAAGCACACTGCAATTTGACATACCAGGTATCAGAAATGGGCTTGAAAAATAAAAACAATTTTGGTGCCCATCAATATGGGCTCATGGAAGGTTCCAGAAAGGTTCTAGAAACACAACAAGTCAATGAGAGTCAACGGTCTGTCCCTTCCACTTTTCTCTCTCCTATCAAGAAGTAGCTTGGTTTGATGACCATCATGTTTGTGGTCCTCTAAATCTGACTCAAAGGTCTGAGCGAAGGCAAACAGAGGCTCCTCATTCAAGAATGTTGTCCTCTTTGGGTTGAGAGACTGGATTCCTTGCATTATCTCACAATTCTTCTTTGAAAAACGGCCTCTGCAGCTCAGCTGTGAGACTGTCAAGCAGCTGATAAAAGGTATCTCTTTGGAAGCTCCCACCATCCCGTTGGTCACTATTTTTCTGTCCTACAGGGCTCATCATCAATGAGTCGTGAAATCTTAAGCTTGTTTTAGGCTGTCTTTTACACACTGTTTACACACTTATTAGGCAGTGTTCTGCAATCTCTTCAACCTCTTTCCATAGTTATCCAAAGTAACCCTCACTTCTGTAGTCCTGTAATGTGTCTGTAAGGTTACCTACTAGATCCACAGCCCTTCCTGTAATGTGTCTGTAAAGGCACCTACTAGATCCACAGCCCTTCCTGTAATGTGTCTGTAAGGGCACCTACTAGATCCACAGCCCTTCCTGTAATGTGTCTGTAAGGGCACCTACTAGATCCACAGCCCTTCCTGTAATGTGTCTGTAAGGGCACCTACTAGATCCACAGCCCTTCCTGTAATGTGTCTGTAAGGGCACCTAGTAGATCCACAGCCCTTCCTGTAATGTGTCTGTAAGGGCACCTACTAGATCCACAGCCCTTCCTGTAATGTGTCTGTAAGGTTACCTACTAGATCCACAGCCCTTCCTGTAATGTGTCTGTAAGGGCACCTACTAGATCCACAGCCCTTCCTGTAATGTGTCTGTAAGGGCACCTACTAGATCCACAGCCCTTCCTGTAATGTGTCTGTAAGGGCACCTACTAGATCCACAGCCCTTCCTGTAATGTGTCTGTAAGGGCACCTACTAGATCCACAGCCCTTCCTGTAATGTGTCTGTAAGGGCACCTAGTAGATCCACAGCCCTTCCTGTAATGTGTCTGTAAGGGCACCTACTAGATCCACAGCCCTTGCCTCAGCTACTGACTTTACAGCATCGACAAGAACCAAATTCAAACAATGTGCATTACAGTGCACATAAAATGCTAATCTTGCACTGTTTTTAATCCTTGCAGACACACCAGAATGCTTTCCTCTCGTGACGGATTCACCGTTGCAGCCTTGCCCCACCAGATAATTTCTGTAGTTCAGACCGTGTTTTTCAAGGCATTCAATGATCATTTTTTGTGAGACCTGCAACATCTAAGCTTTCAGCTGGCTGAAAGTATAAAAATATTTTGTGGATGGCCCCCATTGTTATAGTACCTCACAACTAAAGACGTGTGATTTTTTCTTTAAAATGTTTGGTTTAATCTGAAATTACACTGAAAACCTTCGCTTCCTTTTTCTCTTATTATTTGACTTTGTATCATCTCAGCTCAGACCTCAAGAACTTCCTTCTAGATTTGGTGGCTTGTGTACTTAGCATTGCCACATGCATTCATCCTTTTCTCAATGAAAGGGTCATGTTTTGTTATTTCTTCTAAGATTGTCCAAAAATGACCCTTGTTGTGAGCGTCATAAGACTCTCGATGACCTCTCTGCTCATCAGACTCTCAATGACCTCTCTGCGCTGTATTTTGATTGGTAGTTAATAGGAGCACATCTGCAATTGTTTTAATGTAATGTACAGTTTTCCTCCACTTTCTTTTTCCAGTCCTCATTTATGACATCCAACATTGATGAGATGCTGTCAATAGCCCTTTGATGCTGATTCCAAGCATACATGGCATTGATATGATGCTCTGCCTTCAATTGGAACTTAAACCCAGAATCTTTAAACAGCTCCTTTTTCCAGTTACAAAAACCTGATTTGTGATGTGAAGGCAGATTCAGGTGTACTGGGCACAGAAAAATGCCTACAGACGAAACAAATATGTCGAATCTTGATTTACAGAATATTCAAGCCATGAATTGTCCTTATACCAGGAGCTGATGAAAGCCCTTTTCCTCGTACCATGCTGAGTTCTGGGAAACGTTTTCAAACATGGCTGTACAGGACCCTGTTTTCTGGATCTTGAAATGTCTGAAATACACGTTAAATAATGTGTCATATCTCCATGGAAATGTATAATTAAGGGATCCACAAGATTAGATACTAACAGCTGCTAACTAAAACATGTAGTTTAAAGTAAAGGCCTGGCCTACCATTGGGTCCTTTAGGAACAGACGTCTAATATCTTCCCCTTTCTTTTCATGTTTAACTGACCCTGTGCAACAATAAGACAGTCTATAGTCCAATCTCAATCTTAATTCCAAATATCCATTATCATAAGTGTACATTAAAATCATCTACCAGCCTAAGTTACGAGTTAGATCATAGCTAGCTCTACTCTGCAGTAAGTAACTTAGCTAGCTATAATTTCTAACACCTTTACGATAGCAAACAGGCTATCTGCAAATTGTGGTAATCTTTTGAGTAACGTTAATAGATTGATAATAACAATTGTTCGTTTTGAGTTCAAGTACGAAAATCAAACTGAGTTAATGGGTTTCAAGTTGCTGAATGTTATTAACTTGCTGAACACTGACAGCTGTAGCCTACTAGTTACCCCACATTAGCTAAACATTTGTATACTGTAACTTACGACACTGCACTGTATATGTGTGTGTTACTCACACAAAACCTTAAAACTTATTTCAAATATGACGCTTTCGCCAATTATGAAAAGAGCTCGTGGAGATGTGGAAATATTCTCTCTTCTTCTTCATCTCGCAACTATTAATATTAATAGATAATATTCTCTCTTCCTCGTCCTCAATTTTAAAACTTCTAAATAAATGCTTCTTTCAACAACAGGTGAAATGAGATGTCAGTCAGCATAAAACTGACAGTAGCGAATTACATTTTGGGGTGGCACTGGACACCACTGACATCTGATTGGCCACCCCGGGTGCCACCCCAAAATGTAATTCGCTACTGTCAGTTTTATGCTGACTGACATCTCATTTCACCTCAGTAGCGAATTACATTTTGGGGTGGCACCCGGGGTGGCCAATCAGATGTCAGTGGTGTCCAGTGCCACCCCAGACACCCCTCTGGCTCCGCCCCTGTTTGCACGGTAAGGAAACCCATGTTCAATTTAGTACTTTGGCTGAACTATCCCTTTAGTAGTCTTTACACCAATCCAGACTTTTATTATAATATCACATTGCTACAGGCTTTGTTATAATAGCAGAATACTACATACTTTATTCTAATAGCAGAATACTACAGACTTTATGATAATACAGATTACTACAGACTTTATGATAATACAGATTACTACAGACTTTATGATAATACACATTACTACAGACTTTATTATAATAGCAGAATACTACAGACTTTATTATAATAGCACATTACTACAGACTTTATGATAATACAGATTACTACAGACTTTATGATAATACAGATTACTATAGACTTTATTCTAATAGCAGAATACTACAGACTTTATTATAATGGCACATTACCATAGACTTTATTATAATAGCACATTACTAAAGACTTTATTATAATAGCACATTACTATAGACTTTATTATAATAGCACATTACTATAGACTTTATGATAATACAGATTACTGTAGACTTTATGATAATACAGATTACTACAGACTTTATTCTAATAGCAGAATACTACAGACTTTATAATAAAGATTACTACAGACTTTATGATAATACAGATTACTACAGACTTTATGATAATACAGATTACTATAGACTTTATTATAATACAGATTACTACAGACTTTATTATAATACAGATTACTACAGACTTTATGATAATACAGATTACTATAGACTTTATGATAATACAGATTACTACAGACTTTATTATAATAGCAGATTACTACAGACTTTATGATAATACAGATTACTACAGACTTTATTATAATACAGATTACTACAGACTTTATGATAATACAGATTACTATAGACTTTATGATAATACAGATTACTACAGACTTTTATTATAATATCACATTGCTACAGGCTTTGTTATAATAGCAGAATACTACATACTTTATTCTAATAGCAGAATACTACAGACTTTATTATAATAAAGATTACTACAGACTTTATGATAATACAGATTACTACAGACTTTATAACACAGATTACTACAGACTTTATGATAATACAGATTACTACAGACTTTATGATAACACAGATTACTACAGACTTTATAACACAGATTACTACAGACTTTATGATAATACAGATTACTATAGACTTTATGATAATACAGATTACTACAGACTTTATTCTAATAGCAGAATACTACAGACTTTATTATAATAGCACATTACTATAGACTTTATTATAATAGCACATTACTATAGACTTTATTCTAATAGCAGAATACTACAGACTTTATTATAATAGCACATTACTATAGACTTTATTCTAATAGCAGAATACTACAGACTTTATTATAATAGCACATTACTATAGACTTTATGATATTACAGATTACTACAGACTTTATGATAATACAGATTACTATAGACTTTATTCTAATAGCAGATTACTACAGACTTTATTATAATAGCACATTACTACAGACTTTATAACACAGATTAATACAGACTTTATGATAACACAGATTACTACAGACTTTATAACACACATTACTACAGACTTTATGATAATAGCAGAATACTACTGACTTTATTATAATAGCAGATTACTATAGACTTTATGATAACACAGATTACTACAGACTTTATAATACAGATTACTATAGACTTTATAATACAGATTACTACAGACTTTATAACACATTAATACAGACTTTATTATAATAGCACATTACTATAGACTTTATGATAATACAGATTACTACAGACTTTATGATAATACAGATTACTATAGACTTTATGATAATACAGATTACTATAGACTTTATGACAATACAGATTACTACAGACTTTATAACACAGATTACTACAGACTTTATGATAACACAGATTACTACAGACTTTATAACACAGATTACTACAGACTTTATGATAATACAGATTACTATAGACTTTATGATAATACAGATTACTACAGACTTTATGATAATACAGATTACTACAGACTTTATGATAACACAGATTACTACAGACTTTATAACACAGATTACTACAGACTTTATTATAATAGCAGAATACTACAGACTTTATAATAGCACATTACTATATACTTTATTATAATAGCAGATTACTACAGACTTTATGATACTACAGATTACTACAGACTTTATTATAATAGCACATTACTCTAGACTTTATGATACTACAGATTACTACAGACTTTATGATAATACAGATTACTACAGACTTTATGATAATACAGATTACTACAGACTTTATGATAATACAGATTACTACAGACTTTATGATAACACAGATTACTACAGACTTTATGATAATACAGATTACTACAGACTTTATGACAATACAGATTACTACAGACTTTATGATAATACAGATTACTACAGACTTTATGATAACACAGATTACTACAGACTTTATGATATTACAGATTACTACAGACTTTATGATAATACAGATTACTACAGACTTTATGATAATACAGATTACTATAGACTTTATTCTAATAGCAGATTACTACAGACTTTATGATAATACAGATTACTACAGACTTTATTAAAATAGCACATTACTATAGACTTTATTCTAATAGCAGATTACTACAGACTTTATGATACTACAGATTACTACAGACTTTATTAAAATAGCACATTACTATAGACTTTATTCTAATAGCAGATTACTACAGACTTTATGATAATACAGATTACTACAGACTTTATGATAATACAGATTACTACAGACTTTATGATAATACAGATTACTACAGACTTTATAATAAAGATTACTACAGACTTTATAACACAGATTACTACAGACTTTATAACACAGATTACTACAGACTTTATAACACATTAATACAGACTTTATTATTATAGCACATTACTATAGACTTTATTATAATAGCACATTACTATAGACTTTATGATATTACAGATTACTACAGATTTTATGATAATACAGATTACTATAGACTTTATGATAATACAGATTACTACAGACTTTATGATAATACAGATTACTACAGACTTTATAATAAAGATTACTACAGACTTTATAACACAGATTACTACAGACTTTATAACACAGGTTACTACAGACTTTATAACACATTAATACAGACTTTATTATTATAGCACATTACTATAGACTTTATTATAATAGCACATTACTATAGACTTTATGATATTACAGATTACTACAGACTTTATGATAATACAGATTACTATAGACTTTATGATAATACAGATTACTACAGACTTTATGATAATACAGATTACTACAGACTTTATGATAATACAGATTACTATAGACTTTATGATAATACAGATTACTATAGACTTTATAACACAGATTACTACAGACTTTATGATACTACAGATTACTACAGACTTTATTATAATAGCACATTACTATAGACTTTATTATAATCGCACAATACTATAGACTTTATTCTAATAGCAGATTATTACAGACTTTATGATAATACAGATTACTGCAGACTTTATGATAACACAGATTACTACAGACTTTATGATAGTACAGATTACTACAGACTATGATAACACAGATTACTACAGACTTTATTATAATAGCACATTACTACAGACTTTATGATAATACAGATTACTACAGACTTTATGATAATACAGATTACTACAGACTTTATTCTAATAGCAGATTACTACAGACTTTATGATAATACAGATTACTACAGACTTTATAACACAGATTACTACAGACTTTATGATAATACAGATTACTACAGACTTTATAATCCAGATTACTACAGACTTTATGATATTACAGATTACTACAGACTTTATTCTAATAGCAGATTACTACAGACTTTATGATAATACAGATTACTACAGACTTTATGATAATACAGATTACTACAGACTTTATGATAATACAGATTACTATAGACTTTATGATAACACAGATTACTACAGACTTTATGATATTCCAGATTGCTATAGACTTTATGATAATACAGATTACTACAGACTTTATGATATTACAGATTACTATAGACTTTATGATATTACAGATTACTATAGACTTTATGATAATACAGATTACTATAGACTTTATGATAACACAGATTACTACAGACTTTATGATAATACAGATTACTATAGACTTTATGATAATACAGATTACTACAGACTTTATGATAATACAGATTACTACAGACTTTATTCTAATAGCAGATTACTACAGACTTTATGATAATACAGATTACTACAGACTTTATGATAATACAGATTACTATAGACTTTATGACAATACAGATTACTACAGACTTTATGATATTACAGATTACTACAGACTTTATGATAACACAGATTACTACAGACTTTATGATAATACAGATTACTATAGACTTTATGATAATACAGATTACTACAGACTTTATTCTAATAGCAGAATACTACAGACTTTATAATAAAGATTACTACAGACTTTATGATAATACAGATTACTACAGACTTTATGATAATACAGATTACTATAGACTTTATGATAATACAGATTACTACAGACTTTATGATAATACAGATTACTACAGACTTTATGATAATACAGATTACTATAGACTTTATGATAATACAGATTACTACAGACTTTATAACACAGATTACTACAGACTTCATTCTAATAGCACATTACTATAGACTTTATAATAATAGCACATTACTATAGACTTTATTCTAATAGCAGATTACTACAGACTTTATGATAATACAGATTACTACAGACTTTATTATAATAGCACATTACTATAGACTTTATTATAAACTGTGTTGGACTGGGGGCATGTGTTAACCAGAGCAGTGACAAATATTTGCAGAACTAGTCCTTATGGCCTACTACACAGGAACTGCCTACAGAAAATAAAGTGCCCTCTACTTTGTGGGCAGCCATTAAATTAGCCGGAACTCAATGATTGAATCACATTTCATTTGAAATGCCATGTAACTGCTGGGAGCACGCTTTGCAACTGCTGCAGCCCCACCTTCACGTCTTGTCCTCCATTATGATCACTGTTGTAACAGGAAACTCTTCCCCAGCTTTTATTGTGGTATGACCCACTCACAAGACAAATGAAAACTTACTTGGAAAAAAAAAAATGTAACACAGGCTGCGTTTACACACACAGCCCAATTCTGTTCTTGTTTCCACCAACTGGTCTTTTGACCAATCACATCAGATCTTTTAACATCCTCTAATTTTCATAGCTGGTCTAAATGGTAAAAAGACCAAATAGTGGAAAAAAAATATATCTGAATTGGGCTGACTCTGAAAACGCAGCCTTCGGCAACAGTAAGGCAGCAAAAACAGTTCAAATTCGGCAATGTGGTTTACACATGTAGGCCGAGCATTGTCGCTCTCCCTCACTGCGCCAGGGTCGAGATTACAGAATAAGTAGTATATTTAGAGGGAGCAAACTGCGGGTGAAGCCCAGCCATAACCCACATGACCCTTTAATGAGCATGGAGCCCCTGCCATATTCACATTCTCTCTGCTCATGCAAACACAGCAGGCCCTTTCCGACTGTTTAGAAATGCTACAGTAAGATATGCTACAGTAAGGTATGCTAGAGAAGGTATGCTAGAGTAAGGTATGCTACAGTATGGTATGCTACAGTAAGGAATGCTAGAGTAAGGTATGCTACAGTAAGGAATGCTACAGTAAGGTATGCTAGAGTAAGGTATGCTAGAGTAAGGTATGCTACAGTAAGGAATGCTACAGTAAGATATGCTACAGTAAGGTATGCTAGAGTAAGGTATGCTACAGTAAGGTATGCTACAGTATGGTATGCTACAGTAAGGAATGCTAGAGTAAGGTATGCTACAGTAAGGAATGCTAGAGTAAGGTATGCTCAGTAAGGAATGCTAGAGTAAGGTATGCTACAGTAAGGATTGCTAGAGAAAGGTATGCTACAGTAAGGAATGCTAGAGTAAGGTATGCTACAGTAAGGATTGCTACAGTACAGTATGCTAGAGAAGGTATGCTAGAGTAAGGTATGCTAGAGTAAGGAATGCTACAGAAAGGAATGCTACAGAAAGGTATGCTAGAGAAGGTATGCTAGAGTAAGGTATGCTACGGTAAGGTATGCTACAGTATGGTATACTACAGTATGGTATGCTAGAGAATGGTATGCTAGAGTATGGTACGCTAGAGTATGGTAATGCTACAGTGTGGTAACAGTGTGGTGCTACAGTGTGGTAAAGTGTATGCTACAGTATGGTATGCTACAGTAAGGTATGCTACAGGTATGCTACAGTATGGTATGCTACAGTATGGTACGCTACAGTATGGTACGCTACAGTATGGTACGCTACAGTATGGTATACTACAGTGTGGTATGCTACAGTGTGGTATGCTACAGTGTGGTACGCTACAGTGTGGTATGCTACAGTATGGTACGCTACAGTATGGTACGCTACAGTATGGTATGCTACAGTGTGGTATGCTACAGTATGGTACGCTACAGTATGGTACACTACAGTATGGTATGCTACAGTATGGTATGCTACAGTATGGTACGCTACAGTATGGTATGGTACAGTATGGTATGCTACAGTATGGTACGCTACAGTATGGTACGCTACAGTATGGTACGCTACAGTATGGTATGCTCAGTATGGTACGCTACAGTATGGTATGCTACAGTATGGTACGCTGCAGTATGGTATGCTACAGTGTGGTATGCTACAGTGTGGTATGGGTCACAGAGAAGTAGATCTGCTGTGGGGAGAGTGGTTCAATTTAATTCCATCCATCCATCCTTTCTCCCATCCTTGAAGTAATCACTGATTAAATATTGGATAGGTGAACGCAAGGGCTGTCACCTGTCCAGTCATTCGTAATTACTGACTGCTTCAAGGCAGTGGAGGCTGCTGACGGGAGGACGGCTCATAATAATGTCTGGAACGGAACAGACGGAATGGCATCAAACACACGGAAACCATGGAAACCATATATTTGATACCATTCCACTGATTCTGTTCTGGCCAATACCACGAGCCCATCCTCCCCAATTAAGGAGAGGAGAAGGAAAGGAGTCAAACAGGGCCTGTGTCTCTGTAAAGCCCCCTACTGGAGTAAAGGGGAGTTGCTGAAGACCCCGTTGAGCCTCCACACCACCACACCAGTACCAAATTGACTACCATCACTAATTGACTCAGAGGCCTATCACCTCTGACCAGAGAACATTGGCCGTCATATTCTGTTAATTTCCAGATGACTCTGTGTTCAATCACCACCGTTCGTCGACACCCATCAGGTGATCAACAGCACCCAGTGTCACGGGAATGCAAAGAAGATCATCAAGGACCTCAGCTACCGAAGCCACGGCCATTTCACCCCGCTACCATCTAGAAGGTGTAGACAGTAGAGGTGCATAAAAGCTGGGGCCGAGAGACTGATAAACAG
Organism: Oncorhynchus masou masou; assembly: GCF_036934945.1. Lineage (NCBI taxonomy): Eukaryota > Metazoa > Chordata > Actinopteri > Salmoniformes > Salmonidae > Oncorhynchus > Oncorhynchus masou. The sequence continues at coordinate 63,279,047 of NC_088241.1, read as the reverse complement.
CCGGTATCTCTAGGCTATCAGACTGTTAAACAGCCATCACTAGCCGGCCTCCACCCAGCACCCTGCTCTGAACCTTAGGCACTGTCACTACTGCTGTACACACCAATCGCATATACTATATATATTTATTGAAAACAAAAACAATGTTTTAAGTGGGAAGTAGGCATTGGTCTGAAGCTTAAAAATAGAGGAAATTCTCATGAGCTCCACAATGCCTACTCCGCCCATGCTCTACCAAGGTTTTCCAGCTCCACAATGCCTACTCCGCCCATGCTCTACCAAGGTTTTCCAGCACACAGCTTTCACCAACTACAAACAATGTGAAGGCAGGATGGTTAGGATTCTAAACCTTCTCAAAAAGCCTGATTCATACTCTTAGACGAGGTGCTTCCACAATAATGTTATTTGTAACACATACATGTTAAAGTATTGGATTCTTCACACATCACACTACCTTTTCAAGATTTTAAAAAGTTATACAAACGCACGCTTTGCTTTTATACTTACAAGACCAGCAAGCTTGATTGAGTGCCTGCTTGTATTTCCTTAAACATCTGTTTGATAACATTTTTCTTTTGGGGTCAGTAGGTAACAAAGTGGTGGAGAGTTGGACACAGTCACTCATATACTGTACAAAACATTTGGAACACCTTAATATTGAGTTGCACCCCCTGTTGCCCTCAGAACAGCCTCAATTCATCGGGGCATGGATTCTACAGGGTGTCGAAAACGTTCCACAGGGATGCTGGCCCATGTTAACTCATGTTTGCTTCCCACAGTTGTGTCAAATTGGCTGGATGTCCTTTGGATGGTGGACCATTCTTGATACACACAGGAAACTGTTGAGCATTAAAAAAAAACAGCAGCGTTGCAGTTCTTGACACACTCAAACTGGTGCGCTTGGCACCTACTACGATATCCCGTTCAAAGGAATTTAAATGTTTTGTCTTGCCAATTCACCCTCTGAATGGCACACATACACACCCCATGTCTCAAGGCTTAAAAATCCTTCTTTAACCTGTCTCCTCCCCTTCATCTACACGGATTGAGGTGGATTTAACAAGTGACATCAATAAGGGATCATAGCTTTCACCTGTTCAGTGTGTCTCATGGAAAGAGCAGGTGGTTCCTAATGTTTTGTATACTCGTGTATCCATTACTCATTTCTGTAACAGTTAGCTTGCCCGTGTAATATTGACAAAAGCTCAGAAACACAAACATGGTCCTGTTTGTGGAAGGGGTCTCGAATGGTCGAGGGACAGCTATTGGGGAACTGTAGGGGGGGGATCTTGGATGCTTCGGGTTTCACGTTTTTTTGGCCTGGTGGGAGATCTGTCAACAGGCCCTTGAGCAGGGCATTGTCTCTGGATGCTTCTGTCTGTCTCTCTGAATGGGAATCTGTTGGATGACTGGCATGATGTAGTTGTTGAGGGGCTTCACTGCAAGTATATTGTATGTTTCAAATATAATTATTGCTGTGATGATCAATGGCAATTCATTACCATGTCAAATGAGTATGGAGCTTGAAGTTGTGTTAATGTGTATTCCCTTTGGCAGTGCTATTGTAAACTTTAATTTGAAACTTAATGGCATAGGTGGTGTGCTTGCATAAGTTCAAGGGTCACTGGTTTAAACCCTGGTCTGCAGGCTGTTGCCCTCTCGTAGCTGAAATCAGTTTTGAACTAACTATTAATGTGTAGAATTTACCATGGATTAGTCAAAGGTCAAAGGTAATTGTCTGCAGTTTTCAGAAGGGGAAAAGCTCAATTGATTGTGACAGTCTGACATTATACAATTTGACTCTATTCCCATTGAAAGTAAAGTAAAGGAAGATGGTTTTAAATCTGTTTTTTTTTCATGGTCCTGGGTCTCGCCAGATTTAGTGACCAACAGAAAATTAATTCAGTGCCTCAGGAAACAATTCAGACCCCTAAACTTTTTCCACATTTTGTAACATTACAGCCTTATTCTAAAATTGCTTTTTTTTAAACGTACAAATCCTCAGCAATCAACACACAATACCCCCATAATGACAAAGAAAAACATGTTTTTAGACATTTTTGCAATTTAAAAAATAAATGTATTCAGACCCTTTGCTATGAGACAAGAAATTGAGCTTAAGGTGCATCCTGTTTCCATTGATCATCCTTGGGATGTTTCTACAACTTAATTGGAGTCTACCTGTGGTAAATTCAACTGACTGAACATGATTTGGAAAGGCACACACCTGTCTATATAAGGTCCCACAGTTGACCTTGCATGTCAGAGCAAAAACCAAGCCATGAGGTTGAAGGGATTGTCTGTAGAGCTCCAAGACAGGATTGTGGCGAGGCACAGATCTGGGGAAGGATGCCAAAAAATGTCTGAAGCATTGAAGGTCCACAAGAACACAGTTGCCGCCATCATTCTTAAATGGAAAGAGTTTAGGATCACCAAGACTCTTCCTAGACCTGTCCGCCCGGACAAACTGAGCAATCGGTGGAGAAGGGCCTTGGTCAGGGAGGTGACCAAGAACCCAATGGTAACCTTCCAGAAAGACAACCATCTCTGCAGCACTCCACCAATCATGACTTTATGGTAGAGTGGTCAGACAGATGCCACTCCTCAGTAAAAAGCACATGATAGCCCGATTGGAGTTTGACAAAAGGCACCTAAAGACTCTCAGACCATGAGAAACAAGACTTTCTGGTCTGATGAAACCAAGATTGAACACTTTGTCCTGAATGCCAAGTGTCACGTCTGGAGGAAACCTGGCACCATCCTTACGATGAAGCATGGTGGTGGCAGCATCAATTTGGGGGGATGTTTTTCAGGGGCAGGGACTGGGAGACTAGTCAGGATTGAGGCAAAGATGAACGGAGAGAAGTACAGAGAGACCCTTGATGAAAACCTGCTCCAGAGTTCAGGACCTCAGACTGGAGCAACGGTTCCCCTTCCAACAGGACAACGACCCTAAGCACACAGCCAAGACAACGCAGGAGTGGCTTTGGGACAGGTCTCTGAATGTCCTTGAGTGGCACAACCAGTGCCCGGACTTGATACATACTCATACAACTCTGGAGAGACCTGAAAATAGCTGTGCAGCAACGCTCCACATTCAACCTGACATAACTTGAGAGGATCTGCAGAGAAGAATGGGAGAAACTCCCCAAATACAGGTGTGCCAAGCTTGTAATGTCATACCCAAGAAGACTTGATGAGGTAATCACTGCCAAAAATGATTCAACAAAGTACTGAGTAAAGGTTCTGAATACTTATGGAAACGTAATAAATCTGTTTTTTTTTATTTTTAAAAACGAGCAAAAATGTCTAAAAACTTGTTATGTCATTATGGGGTATTGTGATGTCATTTTGGGCTATTGTGATGTCATTTTGGGCTATTGTGATGTCATTTTAGGCTATTGTGTGTAGATTGATGAGGGGGAACAAACAAGGTCATTGTAACGGCCCTTGTTGGTGGTAGAAAGAGTAGACCAAGGCACAGCGTGGAAAGTGTTCATGATTTTAATTAAAAAATAATACAAAATAAAAATATTGAAAATGCACAGTTTTGTCAGGCAACAGTAACTAAACAGAAAACAAGATCCCACAATCTAATGGTGGGGAAAAAAGGGCTGCCTAAGTATGATCCCCAATCAGAGACAACGATAGACAGCTGCCTCTGATTGGGAACCACACTCGGCCAAAAACAAAGAAACAGAAGACATAGAATTTCCCACCCAAGTCACACCCTGACCTAACCAAACATAGAGAATAATAAGTATCTCTAAGGTCAGGGCGTGACAGTAATACATTTTAGAATAAGGCTGTAAAGTAACAACATTTGGAAAAAGTTAAGGGGTCTGAATATATACACACAAGCTCACAGAATGGGACCGCTCAGTGCTGAAACACGTAAAAACTGTCTGTCCTCACTACCGAGTTCCAAATTGCCTCTGGAAGCAACGTCAGCACAATAACTGTTTGTCGGGAGCTTCATGAAACTGTTTTCCATGGCCGAGCAGATGCACACAAGCCTAAGAACACCATGCGCAATGCCAAGCGTCGGCTGGAGTGGTCTAAAGCTCGCCGCCATTGGACTCTGGAGTAGTGATTAATTACTCTTCACCATCTGGCAGTCCGACGGACAAATTTGGGTTTCGAAGATGCCAGGAGATCGCTACTTGCCCCAATGCATAGTGCCAACTGTAAAGTTTGGTGGAGGAGGAATAATGGTCTGGGGCTGTTTTTCATGGTTTGGGATAGGACCTTTAGTTCCAGTGAAATTGTTTAATTTACCCCTGTTTCTCCCAAATTTCATGGTATCCAGTTGTTAGTAATTACTATCTTGTCTCATCGCTACAACTCCCGTACGGGCTGGGAGAGACGAAGGCCGAAAGCCATGCGTCCTCCGAAACACAACCCAACCAAGCCTCACTGATTCTTAACACAGCGCGCATCCAACCCAGAAGCCAGCCGCACCAATGTGTCGGAGGAAACACCATGCACTTTGGTTAGCGTGCACTGCACCCGGTCCGCCACAGGAGCGGCTGGTGCGCGATGAGACAAGGATATCCCTACGGGCCAAACCCTCCCTAACCCAGACGACGCTAGGCCAATTGTGGGTCGCTCCACGGACCTCCCGGTCGCGGCCGGCTGCGACAGAGCCTGGGCACAAACCCAGAGTCTCTGGTGCCACAGCTAGCGCTGCGATGCAGTGCCCGAGACCATTGCGCCACCCGGGAGGCCGAAGGTAAATGTTTTAACACTACAGCATACAATTACATTCTAGAGGATTCTGTGATTCCAACTTTGTGGCAACAGTTTGGGGAACGCCCTTTCCTGTTTCAGCATGACAATGCCCCCATGCACAAAGCGAGGTACATTCCAAAATGGTTGGTTAAGGTCGGTGTGGAAGAACTTGGCTGACCTGCACAGAGCCCTGACTTCAACCCCATGAAACACCTTTAGGATGAATTGGAACGCCGACTGTGAGCCAGGCCTAATCGCTCAACATCAGTGCCTGACCTCACTAACGTTCTTGTGGCTGAATGGAAGCAAGTCCCCGCAGCAATGAATCAACATCTAGTGGAAAGCCTTCCCAGAATAGTGGAGGCTGTTATAGCAGCAATGTTCCAACATCTAGTGGAAAGCCTTCCCAGAAGAGTAGAGGCTGTTATAACAGCAAAGGGGGGACCAACTCCATATTAATGCCCATGATTTTGGAACGAGATATTCGATGAATAGGTGTCCACATACTTTTGCGATTGTTGGATAACTGTTACAGTGCCATTTTGTTTGTTAAATGGCTCTGTTACAACAATTTCTTGCTTTCTGTTTTTTTTAAATATATATATATAAATGATATATAGAATATATATATATATATAGAAATGAAAAAGTGTACCTGTTTGACATTTTACTGCATTATTAGGAGCTAGTAGCATAAGCATTTCGCTGAACCCGTTATGACATCAGCGAAACTTTGTACGCGACCAATAAAGTTTGATTTGATTTTTATCTACTACACACGGCTGATTGGTTGATGATCTGTATTGGTCTGTCTTGTCCTTTAACCACAGTACAGACTCAATGTAACAGGACCAGATTTCAAAACAGATTATATCAGACTCAGATTATTAAGAAAATGAAAAACATTTTTAATCAATAAGCACCAATGATTTTATAAAATATACTCACTTATAATTGATAAAATCTCTTATGAATTTCATAAGTTATAACTTTTTTGTGGTGAATTGCTATGTGATTGGTGGAAATAATGTTTAATGAAGTCACATCTAACTAGCTACCTATCGAATCAAAATTCTAGCGCCATAACAGGAATGCTGTACAACGAAATTACAAAAAACTAAAACAGTCCCTGACAAAAAAACTATAAATTACATACTTAACCTTAATAATTTGATTCATTCACGTTTATGTGTAGTTACGGTATAAATAAGATGTTGAATTGAAATGAAATACTGAGAGAAATTGTTGCTCAAATGAGAAATCACTGGACGTAGAAACACATCTAATATAGTAGTGCATCAGCATTTCTTTACTGAACACCTTTGTAGAATATGGGTGTTATGCATGTGAAATATGCTATTGGCCCTGGTCTAATGGAACAAACATTTCTTAAAGAATGACCCAATAGGACAAATGATAAACATGGCCAATCACTGGAAGACGAAAGGTGACATCTTGAGTAGGAGAAACATCTGTAGTGAGAAATAATCTTGAAAGTTGGCTTTGAAAAACTCCGCAAAGCCATGATTTGGAGCTGGTATTGACAGACAAGTATCAGTCATCTCATCTCAGTCAGTCAATCAACCAACCAATCAGAGGATGGGAGAGGAGGAATATGTTCATGACGATGATGAAATGTTCATAAAGGAATGTACATATATTTGACACCTTTCCAGAGTGATAAGATGAGAGCAGATGAATGTGGAGGAGGACGGAGCGGTCTGTTAAACATTCTCTCTGGTCTCGATGCAGAGGACCACGAACTGGTTGCTACAGCTTTGTGCTTGCTGTCCCAGGAGGAAGCCTGAAGCTAGATTGGACGACTGGCCCATGATGGACATGTTGTCAGACTGCCACGAATCGCAGGACCGGTCTACCAACAGGTTGCCAAACGTATTAGAGCCATGCCAGATGCTCTTCTTCGGCCTGCGGGAGAGATAGATACATATATAATGGGAGGGTGTATGGATACAGCACATACAGAGGCACATGTACACATCAACACACACATTAAAGTCATACTGGCATACATAACAGACAAACACCAATAAATAGTTTAAATCCCCTACCATGAAAAAAATCTAAAAAAACAAACATAATGGGACTTGAACAAATTACAAGATATTGAATTAAAATGCAATATCTTAATACAAATTTAAAAAAATATTGAATTAAAAGTTACAGTTTCCGTTGGCACTGAAATCCCGTCCTACAGATGCGACCTCAACATAACAGATGACATCAATCATATACTTTTTTTGTGCCCAGGCTCTATCTATTCATACACGTTCTCAAATAAGACCTCGCCACAAACTAGGAAAGCGTCTGTTTGAAAAACATCTATAAAAAAAGCCACTTTGGAGCCACAATTGCCAGCCTCTAGTCTCTGGTTTGTCGGGGCTGATGAATTCAACGAGGCGGTATGTAAATAGAAGCAGTAGAATGTGGGTGGACGCGGGCTGAAACACACAACGCTACAACCCTCAGTGTCTGGATTGCGGGTTGTGCTATCCTGCACTTTGTGGAAACAGCCATGTGTGTTCCCCTCCGTCCCTCATGCCCACGTTCTTCCAAACCCATTTGTCATTTGGTGAAGCGGCTTTTGGGTCAGGCGGGAAAGATGAGGGGTGGATGAGGATGTTTATGTAGTCTTTACTATTCAGACAGAGATATAGTATGAGGGCAACCTAGACTTCACCACTCAGACCCCTACACACACACACACACACACACACACACACACACACAGACACACGCACGCACGCACGCACGCACGCACGCACGCACGCACACATGCACGCACACACGCACCAGAAGGGGTCTGCCAGTACGTCCCGTCCGTCGAAGGAGTAGATTGGGATGTTTGATGGGAATTTGCCTCCACCCCCAGTGAAGATAGACTTGTAGTTAGTGAACAAAATGTCCCCCTGTGGATACAGAATGAGTTGAGTTGACACTTCATTTTGTTTAACAATCGTCTTAGATGATCTTAAGATGAGAGAGGTTGGCTTACCCTGAGGTTGGTTATGGGGTAGCTCTCTCTGAACCTCTGGGGGACCAGGTCTTTATTGATCGTGTGGATTTTTGAGGATACGAAGCCTCGGTAGTTGGCAGGCAGACCCATGGCCATGGCCTGGTCATAGCACCGCTTGTCTATCATGTCGTCGCCACCAAAGTTCCCTGTGTAGGGTTGGTTCAGGGCCACCAGGTTGAGCTGAGGAAGAGACCGAGGATTAGAGATGCTTGTCTGTCATGTTGTCTCCACCAAAGTTCCCTGTGTAGGGTTGGTTCAGGGCCACCAGGTTGAGCTGAGGAAGAGACCGAGGATTAGAGATGCTTGTCTATCATGTCGTTGGTTCCCTGTGTAGGGTTGGTTTAGGGCCACCAGGTTGAGCTGAGGAAGAGACCGAGGATTAGAGATGCTTGTCTATCATTTTCCCTGTGTAGGGTTGGTTCAGGGCCACCAGGTTGAGCTGAGGAAGAGACCGAGGATTAGAGATGCTCCATTTGGTGTGTATTCTAAACCACCACCTCGTTCAGAGTGATCCTTCCGCTACTCCAGGTGGTCAAGGTAACCAAACAAAAACGTCATAACTGACGTGTGGCGGCAGGTAGCCTAGCGATTAAAGTAAATGTTATGCTTGATCTGAAAATGTGGTCGGAGGCGTCGTATGGATGATGTGACGCAATTTCGGAGCCTTTGGAGGCTTGCAGAGGCCAAATTGAGTCCGCATTGCCGACATCGCCGGGCGCCTGTCAAATGTTGCAACAATGCTGAGGGCTTCGCATTGACATGATTGGTTGACGGTAGGTGAGAGCTGGAGGTCCTGTATTAACACGAACTCACTTCCTTGACAACTTCCTTCACAATCGCTCTGCTCCACGAAGCACAAGAAGTATGAAGGTCCTGAGTTCTGCAGAGGCCCTCTCACAGGAAAATGCTGCACGGCCAATGCAGACATCAGATTGACCATGCAGAGCCCTTTAAGAGAGTTGGGCCAGTAACCGAACGGTCGCTGGTTCGAATTCCTGAGCACACTAGGTGAAAAACCTCCTGACGTACCCTTGAGCAAGACACTTCTCAACAATAACAAATTACTAAAATGTTAAAAAATAATAATAATGTGCACATTCACAAACACACACAAATGTTAAGTCATCAACAGTATCATTCTCATCTCTCTTAGGTGACGGTCTTGGTACAGAATGGACTGTCTGCAACTGTGGAATCTCTAAAACTCGAACCTGGGCAGTCCTTCAACGACAGCACACAGATAGTAATTTAATCCAAAAGTAGAATACTCAAACCACTGCTAAATCACATTTAGACTCCAGTTCATTTTGTGGCCAGACTTGAGCCAAACCAATGACTTGTTTTCACGAACAATAACAAAAGGTTTAACTTGTTCCCCCCTCGGTTTTTCTCCTTTTTGGTATCTAGAAGTTTTCTAACTACTAACGAGGGAGCAGAAAGTTTACATGTATTTTGATTGACTGTTTCTTGGCTCCAGTGCAAAGTTTCATAAAACAACACCGGTGAAACAAAAGTTGAAGTAAAGATGTGAGTAAGAATACAGAAGTGTAAATAAAGACTGTTTAAAAAAAACTTTATTGTTCCTCTATGAAATAACAACAGCTAACTTTGGAATCTTGTCATTTTTTTGTCAACAAACTTACCCCATATCTTCTGGCGGTGCCTGGCTGAGCCTAAGGAGGCAAACGTTTGTTACTAACTGGATTACAATCAGCAATCACACATCATATTCTGCAATAAGCATCCCTTAAATGGAGATCTACAATGCACTTTCACGTAAACAATCCATTGAGGACAATGGGAGACATGAGCAGACAATTCAATTCAATCGAACATGTCCCATCCTCATCTCTACTGTCCTTACCGTGTCAGGTAGAGGGATATTGACTGGGCGGTAGATCAAGTTACCAAGCTGTGCAAGACAGAGACACAGGAAAACACCAAACATATCAGATATATTCACAGCTCACTATTGACACACTATTGACACATGGACACATGGAGGACAGGGACCAGAGAGACCAGAGACACATGGAGGACAGAGACCAGAGAGACATGGAGGACAGGGACCAGAGAGACATGGAGGACAGGGACCAGAGAGACCAGAGAGACATGGAGGACAGGGACCAGAGAGACCAGGCACCAGAGACATGGAGGACAGGGACCAGAGAGACCATGGAGGACAGGGAGAGACATGGAGGACAGACCAGAGACATGGAGGACAGGAACCAGAGAGACATGGAGGACAGGGACCAGAGAGACATGGAGGACAGGGACCAGAGAGACATGGAGGACAGGGACCAGAGAGACATGGAGGACAGGGACCAGAGAGACATGGAGGACAGGGACAGAGAGACATGGAGGACAGGGACCAGAGAGACATGGAGGACAGGGAGGCACCAGAGAGACATGGAGGACAGGAACCAGAGAGACATGGAGGACAGGGACCAGAGACATGGAGGACAGGCACCAGAGAGACATGGAGGACAGGGACCAGAGAGACATGGAGGACAGGGACCAGAGGGAGGACAGGGACCAGAGACACATGGAGGACAGGGACCAGAGAGACATGGAGGACAGGGACCAGAGAGACATGGAGGACAGGGACCAGAGACACATGGAGGACAGGGACCAGAGAGGAGGACATGGAGGACAGGGACCAGAGACACATGGAGGAGACATGGAGGACAGGGACCAGAGACCATGGAGGACAGGGAGACCATAGAGACATGGAGGACAGGGACCAGAGAGACATGGAGAGACATGGAGGACAGGGACCAGAGAGACCAGGGACCAGAGACACATGGAGGACAGGGACCAGAGAGACCAGAGACATGGAGGACAGGGACCAGAGAGACATGGAGGACAGGGACCAGAGAGACATGGAGGACAGAGACCAGAGAGACATGGAGGACAGGGACCAGAGACACATGGAGGACAGGGACCAGAGAGACACATGGAGGACAGGGACCAGAGAGACATGGAGGACATGGACCAGAGGGACAGGGACCAGAGACACATGGAGGACAGGGACCAGAGACACATGGAGGACAGGGACCAGAGACATGGAGGACAGGGACCAGAGAGGAGGACAGGGACCAGAGGGACCAGAGAGACATGGAGGACAGGGACAGGGACCAGAGAGACCAGAGAGACATGGAGGACAGGGACCAGAGAGACATGGAGGACAGGAACATGGAGGAGACCAGAGAGACATGGAGGACAGGGAGGACATGGAGACCAGAGAGACATGGAGGACAGGGACCAGAGAGACATGGAGGACAGGGACCAGAGAGACATGGAGGACAGGGACCAGAGACACCATGGAGGACAGGGACCAGAGAGACATGGAGGACAGGGACCAGAGAGACATGGAGGAGGGACCAGAGACACATGAGGACAGGGACCAGAGACACATGGAGGACAGGGACCAGAGAGACATGGAGGACAGGGACCAGAGAGACATGGAGGACAGGGACCAGAGAGATATGGAGGACAGGGACCAGAGAGACATGGAGGACAGGGACAGAGAGACATGGAGGACAGGGACCAGAGAGACATGGAGGACAGGGACCAGAGACACATGGAGGACAGGGACCAGAGACACATGGAGGACAGGGACCAGAGACCACATGGAGGACATGGACCAGACATGGAGGACAGGAACCAGAGAGACCAGAGACACATGGAGGACAGGGACCAGAGACACATGGAGGACATGGAGGACATGGAGGACAGGGACCAGAGACACATGAGGACAGGGACCAGAGAGACATGAGACCAGAGAGACATGGAGGACAGGGACCAGAGAGACATTGAGGACATGGAGGACAGGGACAGGACCAGAGAGACATGACCAGAGAGACATGGAGGACATTGGAGGACAGGGACCAGAGAGACATGGAGGACAGGGACATGGAGGACAGGACCAGAGACATGGAGGACAGGGACCAGAGAGACCAGAGACACATGGAGGACAGGGACCAGAGAGACATTGAGGACATGGAGGACAGGGACCAGAGAGACCAGAGAGACAGGGACCAGAGAGACATGAGGACATGGAGGACAGGGACCAGGACCAGAGACCAGAGACAGACATGGAGGACAGGGACAGGAACCAGAGACAGAGGACCAGAGAGACATGGAGGACATGGAGACATGGAGGACAGGAACCAGAGACACATGGAGGACAGGACAGGGACCAGAGACACATGGAGGACAGGGACCAGAGACACATGGAGGACATGGAGACATGGAGGACAGGAACCAGAGAGACCAGAGACACACGGAGGACAGGGACCAGAGACACATGGAGGACATGGAGACATGGAGGACAGGGACCGGAGAGACCAGAGAGACATGGAGGACAGGGACCAGAGACACATGGAGGACAGGGACCAGAGACACATGGAGGACATGGAGACTTGGAGGACAGGGAGACATGGAGGACAGGGACCAGAGAGACATTGAGGACATGGAGGACAGGGACCAGGAGACCATGGAGGACAGGGACCAGAGACACATGGGACAGGACAGGGAGACATGGAGGACAGGGACCAGAGAGACCAGAGACATGGAGGACAGGGACCAGAGACACATGGAGGACAGGGACCAGGAGGACAGGGACACAGAGACACATGGAGGAGGACATGGAGGACATGGAGGACATGGAGACATGGAGGACAGGGAGAGACATGGAGGACAGGACCAGAGACATGGAGGACAGAGAGAGAGACATGGAGGACAGGGACCAGAGAGACATTGAGGACATGGAGGACAGGGACCAGAGAGACATTGAGGACATGGAGGACAGGGACCGGAGAGACCAGAGAGACATGGAGGACAGGGACCAGAGAGACATGGAGGACAGGGACCAGAGAGATGGAGGACATGGAGGACAGGGACCAGAGAGACATGGAGGACATGGAGGACAGGGACCAGGACACATGGAGGACAGGGACAGAGAGACATGGAGGACAGGGACCAGAGAGACATGGAGGACAGGGACCAGAGAGACATTGAGGACATGGAGGACAGGGACCAGAGAGACATGGAGGACAGGAACCAGAGAGACATGGAGGACAGGGACCAGAGAGACATGGAGGACAGGGACCAGAGAGACATGGAGGACAGGAACCAGAGAGACATGGAGGACAGGAACCAGAGAGACATGGAGGACAGGGACCAGAGAGACATGGAGGACAGGGACCAGAGAGACCATGGAGGACAGGAACCAGGGACCAGAGAGACATGGAGGACAGGGACCAGAGAGACATGGAGGACAGGGACCAGAGAGACATGGAGGACAGGCACCAGAGAGACATGGAGGACAGGCACCAGAGAGACATGGAGGACAGAGACCAGAGAGACATGGAGGACAGGAACCAGAGAGAGGACATGGAGGACAGGCACCAGACATGGAGGACAGACCAGAGAGACATGGAGGACAGGAACCAGAGAGACATGGAGGACAGGCACCAGAGAGACATGGAGGACAGGGACCAGAGAGACATGGAGGACAGGCACCAGAGAGACCAGAGAGACATGGAGGACAGAGACCAGAGATGCTACTGTACCAGGACCTCCTTCCATCCCTCTTGTACCCGGATGTAGAGTTTGCCTGTCCCCGTGGTGATGAAGCTCAGGGTCCCCTCTCTGCTGTTCATCGTCCTTTGCATCATGACCTCGCTGGAAGGAAACGTCTCCATCTAAAGGAAAAACACAGGAGAGAAGCACCTTTTGAGATTGGAAGGAAATATCTATGACTGTTTATAACACTGTAATTGTTGGGGAGACACTGGCTCGAGTGATTGAGGAGACGACAGTCATTTTATCTCCAGACACTGGTCAGGGCAATTGAGGAAGACAGACATTTTATCTGTAGTGTGTCTGGGGTTATTTGATGATGGTCGTGTGATTACGTAACAAGGATTACTACATGATGTTACAGGATTGACAATTGATGGTATGACTGGATGACATTATGATGTGACAGGGACGGATAAGTGATGGAATAACGGAGGGGGCAGACTGACTCACCACGGCAGAGGCCCCAGGAGGTCCAGCTGGGCCAGGGGGGCCTTGAGGTCCAGGGATGGTCACAGCTGGAATTACAAAAAATGGGAGACAAACAAACGTAACATTTTATTATGAGAAGCTAGTGAGCATATTACACTATACAGCAAATGCCACAAAGGGTGACCGCAAATCTTACCTGGAGAGGGTGCTCCGGGGTGTCCAGGAGGCCCTTGGGGGCCTTCAGGGCCAGGTCTTCCATACCCCGGAGTACCTGGAGACCCCGGAATACCTGGATGGCCAGGGGGCCCCATAACAGTTTCTCCTTGAGGGCCCTGAAACAGACCCAGTGCTTTAGCAGATATTTATCTAGAGTCATTTTACCTTGAATGAATATTTAAACCCCATGACTCTGTGAGGTTATTTAAACCCCATGACTCTGTGAGGTTATTTAAACCCCATGACTCTGTGAGGTTATTTAAACCCCATGACTCTGAGAGGATTATTTAAACCCTTGATGACTCTGGAGGTTATTTAAACCCCATGACTCTGTGAGGTTATTTAAACCCCATGACTCTGTGAGGTTATTTAAACCCCATGACTCTGTGAGGTTATTTAAACCCCATGACTCTGTGAGGTTATTTAAACCCCATGACTCTGTGAGGTTATTTAAACCCCATGACTCTGTGAGGTTATTTAAACCCCATGACTCTGTGAGGTTATTTAAACCCCATGACTCTGTGAGGTTATTTAAACCCCATGACTCTGAGAGGTTATTTAAACCCCATGACTCTGAGAGGTTATTTAAACCCCATGACTCTGTGAGGTTATTTAAACCCCATGACTCTGTGAGGTTATTTAAACCCCATGACTCTGTGAGGTTATTTAAACCCCATGACTCTGTGAGGTTATTTAAACCCCATGACTCTGTGAGGTTATTTAAACCCCATGACTCTGTGAGGTTATTTAAACCCCATGACTCTGTGAGGTTATTTAAACCCCATGACTCTGTGAGGTTATTTAAACCCCATGACTCTGTGAGGTTATTTAAACCCCATGACTCTTGAGAGGTTATTTAAACCCCATGACTCTGTGAGGTTATTTAAACCCCATGACTCTGTGAGGTTATTTAAGTGGAGCCAGTAGAACAAATCCTATTTTGTTGCAGCATCTGAATTTGAAAGAATTAAAAAATATATATATTTCCTTTCATGTAAACCAGCATTTTACCATTGAGGCCAAATTCAAAATCCTCGCAACAAAAACAACCAAAACGGCTCATTTCAGACATAAATCACCTCGTGCAGCAATTTAGCTCAACTGAAACTCACCAAACATTCTTTAGCTATCTAGCACACCATCAAAAGAGGTCATAGACGGTCTTAACACCCTCAAATTAAGATGACAACGATGATGTACTCATCTCATGTGTCTATGTTGCACGCTGCTCTTCTCAGTAAGTGTAATTGGTCAAAGCTGTGGTGGGTGGGCGTGGCTTTGGGAGAGTGTGGTCTCCACAGAAACGAGACTCACCACCATTCCAGATGTCCCACGCATACCAGGTGGGCCCGGTAACCCGGCCTCCCCCTTCTCCCCCTTGTTCCCCTGTGGACAGACACACAAACTGTGAGAGTTAAGCACGCACACACACACACACACACACACACACAACTCAACTCACCATAGTTCCTTTGGGAAGCCTTATGACTGTAGAAAAAAATACAACATCCATTGAATTATTAAAGATAATAACATGTCTACATGAATAATGAGCATCACGACACATTAGACTACGTATTGTTTATATCAAAGGCAGAACTGAAATGATGCTGTTAGGTAAACAATGATCCATCCAATGTGACTCACGTGGCGGGGCAGGCATCCCAGGGAAGCCCCTCTCCCCCTTGTCCCCTTTGGTCCCAGATGAAGGACACTCCGGCCCCCTACAGGTCAGATAAGGAACAACAGTTGAGCATTAGGCTGTCGCATAAAAGAGAAGACAACAAAGTAATGACAGTGTTGGAACAGACAACGTTTTTGTCTTCTATTTAATATGTTGTATTGGATGCAGCAGGTCTCAGAGGTCTCGTGTTGTGTGTATGATAATAGCACATATCATCAGTTACCATTGATGCTTTCCTTGTCAACAAAACATGTGATGTCATGTCCTTCTTACTACTCACACTTTGTTGAATTCTCAGAGCCATTTATCTGCAAAAGTGAAACAAATATGTTTCAAAGACTTTCCTGAACAGAAATAAGAACAGGGAAATATGAAAGGAGCAGTTGAAGTGACCGTATAGAAACTTCCCATCATGCATTTCAGACAAACTAAAACAAGATGGCTATTATATGTATTTAACATTTGATATTATATATTGCGATGATACATCCTCAGATTCAGAGGTCACATCAGGATGTATCTTTTAATCTATGTATAACAAAATGGCGGTTTAGAAGGATGAAACAATGCAGTAACCACCACTGCCATGGAAGAAAGATGATTTATTCAAGATGGCCCCCCCATGAAAGACAGGAAACGCCAATCACATTTGGCTCATCTCACTTCTGAAAGATCTTACATAGTAAGTAGATTCTTTGGATTATGTTATTTTTGGGAACACAATTAACCTGGTATTTACAAAACAATGACATGGTTATACAATCTGAATGGAATTATTGGACATTACAATGTCTGAAACAGACTTTATATAAAATATTATATAATTTGAATGAATGTTTAATATTCAATCTTGGGGACCATCCTGAATTGTGTTAGTGTCTTCCAACCAACCAATGGAAGAGCAACCCCCCCACCACATGACCACCATGTCCATATGACATGCAGCATGCTGGAAGAGATCCTCAATTCCCACCTGGAATAGGTTAGGGACTATGGATGCTACATGCACATTCCCCTTTTATGATGAAGTAGTAAGGAATACATCACAGAGTAAACGAGTGACCACGAGACAGAGAGAGAGAGAGAGAGAGAGAGAGAGAGAGAGAGAGAGAGAGAGAGAGAGAGTGACAGAGAGGGGGGGAGAGAGAGAGAGGAGAGAGAGAGAGAGGAGAGAGAGAGAGAGAGAGAGAGAGAGAGAGAGGGAGAGAGAGAGAGAGAGAGACAGAGAGACAGAGAGAGAGGGGGGAGAGAGAGAGAGAAATACAAAGTGTGTGTGTGTGTGTGTGTGTGTGTGTGTGTGTGTGTGTGTGTGTGTGTGTGTGTGTGTGTGTGTGTGTGTGTGTGTGTAAGAGAGAGAGAGAGAGAGAGAAATACAAAGTGTGCGTGTGCAGGTGTGTATGTGTTTGCATGCGTGCAAGTGTGTGTGTGTGTGTGTGTGTGTGTGTGTGTGTGTGTGTGTGTGTGTGTGTGTGTGTGTGTGTGTGTGTGTGTGTGTGAGAGATATATATATATATAGAGAGAGAGAAATACAAAGTGTGCGTGTGCAGGTGTGTATGTGTGTGTGTGTGAGAGAGAGGGAGAGAGAGAGAGACAGTGTATAAGACAGTGTATGAATGAATGAGTGTTTGAGAGAGAAAGAGAATACCCCACAGTGACAGACAGACAGGCCTGAGATCAGCCTGCCCAGCTCTATGAGTGGGAGAGAGAGGGAGAGAGAAAGAGAATACCCCACAGTGACAGACAGACAGGCCTGAGATCAGCCTGCCCAGCTCTATGAGTGGGAGAGAGAGGGAGAGAGAGAGAATAGCCCACAGAGACAGACAGACAGGCCTGAGATCAGCCTGCCCAGCTCTATGAGTGGGAGAGAGAGGGAGAGAGAGAGAGAGAATACCCCACAGTGACAGACAGACAGGCCTGAGATCAGCCTGCCCAGCTCTATGAGTGGGAGAGAGAGGGAGAGAGAGAGAGAGAATACCCCACAGTGACAGACAGACAGGCCTGAGATCAGCCTGCCCAGCTCTGTGCTGTCTACCTGTCACTTACGGCCTTTTTGCAGTGCGGTCTGGGAGGGATGGGAAAAACTGTCTGCAAAAAACAAAAGAAAGGGACAGTGAGCAGAACAGCTACAGTACCCGATAATGACATGAACAGCTACAGTACCTGATAATGACATGAACAGCTACAGTACCTGATAATGACACGAACAGCTACAGTACCTGATAATGACATGAACAGCTATAGTACCTGATAATGACATGACCAGCTACAGTACCTGATAATGAC
This sequence comes from Oncorhynchus masou masou, assembly GCF_036934945.1. Taxonomy (NCBI): domain Eukaryota; kingdom Metazoa; phylum Chordata; class Actinopteri; order Salmoniformes; family Salmonidae; genus Oncorhynchus; species Oncorhynchus masou. The sequence continues at coordinate 63,261,081 of NC_088241.1, read as the reverse complement.
ATGAACAGCTACAGCACCTGATAATGACATGACCAGCTACAGTAGCTGACAATGACACGAACATCTACAGTACCTGATAATGACACGAACAGCTACAGTACCTGATAATGACATGACCAGCTACAGTACCTGATAATGACATGACCAGCTACAGTACCTGATAATGACATGACCAGCTACAGTACCTGATAATGACATGACCAGCTACAGTACCTGATGATGACATGACCAGCTACTGTACCTAATGACATGAACAGCTACAGTACCTGATAATGACATGACCAGCTACAGTACCTGATAATGACATGACCAGCTACAGTACCTGATAATGACATGACCAGCTACAGTACCTGATGATGACATGACCAGCTACTGTACCTAATGACACGAACAGCTACAGTACCTGATAATGACATGACCAGCTACAGTACCTGATAATGACATGACCAGCTACAGTACCTGATAATGACATGACCAGCTACAGTACCTGATAATGACATGACCAGCTACAGTACCTGATGATGACATGACCAGCTACTGTACCTAATGACATGAACAGCTACAGTACCTGATGATGACATGAACAGCTACAGTACCTGATGATGACATGAACAGCTACAGTACCTGATGATGACATGAATAGCTACAGTACCTGATAATGACATGAACAGCTATAGTACCTGATAATGACATGAACAGCTACAGTACCTGATAATGACATGACCAGCTACAGTACCTGATAATGGCATGAACAGCTACAGTACCTGATAATGACATGAACAGCTATAGTACCTGATAATGACATGAACAGCTACAGTACCTGATAATGACATGAACAGCTACAGTACCTGATAATGGCATGAACAGCTATAGTACCTGATAATGACATGAACAGCTATAGTACCTGATAATGACATGAACAGCTATAGTACCTGATAATGACATGAACAAGCATGGATATAGGAAGGGCTCCCGATTGGCGGGCCACTGGCCCAATCATATCACAAGACCTGGAATTGCACCTTTATTAAAAAAAGGGGGGGTCATACATACTCCTTTGGGACAGTTGAACATTCCGGGACGTCCTGGGGGCCCGGGGGGGCCAGGGGATCCCTGAGAACAGAGAGGGAGAACAAGACAGTGACAGAGGAAGAGGAAAATATTAGAATCACCATTAGAGTTGAATGGGCAACATACTGGTTCAGAGTCACCATTAGAGTTGAATGGGCAACATTCTGGTTCAGAGTCACCATTAGAGTTGAATGGGCAACATACTGGTTCAGAGTCACCATCAGAGTTGAATGGGCAACTGTCAGGACCCGGTTACGAACCTGGGTCTCCGGAATGAAAAACAGTCACTTAACCAACTGAGCCACGAATAGTCAGTAGAACCCAGAAGATGAGGCAGACACAGCAGTACTTAAGACGGTGTATTTAATAAAGTAAAAAGTCCTTCTAATACAAAAATGGCAAATCCAAAAGGTGGAAGGTAAAGCACAAAAAAGCCTCAAGAGATACTCACAAAAAATGAACAAAAACAAAAAAAACAGAATTCCACAGAGCACAGAACTGAGGGAAACAAAGGGTTTAAATATAATCAGGGGAAACGAGGCACAGGTGCAAATAATAATGGGGATCAAGGGAAAAAACACAAGGTCAAAAAGCACAATGGGGGCATCTAGTGAAAAAACACGGAACAACCCTGGCCAAATCCTGACAGAATCCCCCGCCTAGGAACGGCTCCTGATGTTCCTACCAGCTCTCTCGGGGTGGAGGGCCCTGAACTGACGAATGAGGTCAGGGTCCAGTATGTCTTTGGCAGGAACCCAGGAGCGCTCCTCAGGACCGTAGCCTTCCCAGTCCACCAGATACTGCCAGGACCGCTGCACCCGGCGGGAATCCAGTATCCGATGGACGGTATAAGCCGGCTGGCCTCCAATGATACGAGGCGGAGGGGGAGGTCTGTCTGCCGGGACAAGGGGAGAAAAAACAACAGGTTTTAACAAGGAAATGTGAAATGTGGGATTAATCTTAAGGGATCTGGGTAAGTGTAGGCGATAAGAAACTGGGTTAACTCTCCTGGCAACCTTAAAGGGACCGATGTATTTTTGGGACAGCTTGCGAGACTCCACCCGTAGTGGTAAGTCTCTTGTGGAGAGCCAGACTCTCTGGCCGGGGCGCAGGGTAGGCCCGGGACGGCGACGTCTGTTGGCTTGTTGTTGGTACCTCTGTGAGGAACGCATAAGATTAAGACGGGTCTTCCTCCACATAAGCCGACAGCGTCTGACGAACTTCAAGGCTGAAGGCACTCTGACTTCTGCCTCCTGGTCCGGGAACAATGGAGGAGCATAGCCAAACTGACACTCGTGCGGGACATACCAGTGGAGGAGGAGCGCAAGGTGTTGTGCGCGTATTCGGCCCAAACAATAAAGGATGACCATGTGGACGGGTTGTCACGAGTCATACATCGGAGGGTGGTTTCCAGCTCTTGATTCATCCTCTCTGTTTGGCCGTTGGACTCCGGATGGTACCCTGAAGATAGACTGGCAGAAGCCCCCATGAGTTGGCAGAAGGCCTTCCAAAACCTTGAGGCGAACTGGGGACCTCTGTCAGAAACCATATCTTGAGGAATGCCGAAGACTCGGAACACATGATTAATTACCAACTCAGCCGTTTCCTTGGCAGAAGGTAACTTAGTCAGAGGGACGAACCTGGCCGCCTTTGAAAACCTGTCGATTATGACTAGGATAGTAGTATTGCCATGGGATGGAGGAAGTCCAGTAATAAAGTCCAATGAGATATGGGACCAGGGTCTGTGGGGAACAGGTAAAGGAAGGAGTCCTTGAGGGCGGAGGTGAGAAGAAGATTTGCCCTGGCAGCACACGGGACAGGCATTGACGAAAGTGGCAACGTCTTCTCTTATGGTAGGCCACCAGAACTTACGCTGGATGAACTCCAAGGTGCGACCTACGCCCGGATGACAGGTGAGGCGAGAGGAGTGCCCCCACAGAAGGACCTGAGTCCTCACTGCCTTGGGGACAAACAACCGATTGGCAGGACCTCCTTTCGGGTCCGGTTCGCTAGCTTGAGCACGTCTCACGGTATCCTCAACTTGCCACGAGATCGGAGCCACAATCTTAGCAGCAGGAAGGACAGGCATGTCCGTGTCATCTCGAATGGCAGGAGCGTAGACTCGGGACAGGGCATCCGGTTTGAGATTCTTCGACCCGGGCCGATAGGTGAGGATAAACTGGAATCGATTGAAGAAAAGAGACCATCTAGCTTGTCTAGAGTTCAACCGCTTCGCCTGCTGGATATACTCCAGATTTTTGTGGTCCGTAAGCACTTGAAACGGGTGAGAAGCCCCCTCGAGCCAGTGTCTCCATTCCTTCAATGCCATCTTAACCGCTAGGAGTTCACGATCCCCCACATCGTAGTTCCTCTCAGTCGGGGTAAGCCGGTGTGAGAAGAAAGCGCACGGATGAAGCTTCTTGTCTTCACCCCTCTGAGACAGGACAGCTCCAACACCAACCTCTGATGCGTCTACCTCCACCACAAATGGTTCATCCGTAGTCGGTAGTATCAGGATGGGAGCAGAGAGAACGCGCTGCTTGAGTCCTTGGAAGGCCGTCTCAGCTTCTCTTCCCCACAAAAACCTTGCATTGCCACCCTTGGTTAAAGCTGAGAGAGGGGCTGCCACCAAGCTGAAGTTCTTGATGAACTTGCGGTAAAAGTTTGTGAAGCCCAGGAAACACTGAACTTCCTTAACGGATTTGGGGGTGGGCTAATCTGCTACCGCCCCTACCTTCCTGGGGTCCATTTGGACTCGACCGGGTTCCACTACAAATCCCAGGAATTGTACTCGGGATGAATGGAATTCACATTTTTCCGGCTTAACGTACAGATGGCTGTCCAGGAGGCGTTTGAGTACTTGTCTGACATGCTTAGTGTGTTCTTGAAGGGAGCTCGAAAAGATGAGGATGTCATCCAAGTAAACGAACACAAATATGTTAAGCATATCCCTAAGCACATCGTTTATGAGCGCTTGGAACACCGCTGGGGCGTTGGTCAGGCCGAAGGGCATCACCAAGTATTCATAGTGACCAGTAGGCGTGTTGAAAGCGGTCTTCCACTCGTCACCAGGTCTGATCCGCACAAGATGGTATGCGTTCCGCAGGTCAAGCTTAGTGAAAACAACTGCTTCCTGGAGCAGCTCGAAGGCTGTGGCCATAAGGGGTAGCGGGTAACGGTTACGGACGGTTATGGCATTGAGTCCCCGGTAGTCGATGCAAGGACGTAATCCACCGTCTTTCTTGGCCACAAAGAAAAACCCTGCTCCCGCCGGGAGGTGGATGGACGCATGAGGCCTGCTTCCAGAGCGTCCTTGATGTAGGTATCCATAGCAGCTCGTTCGGGTGGAGATAGGGAAAAGATCCGACCCCTGGGGGGCAAGTGCCCGGAAACAGGTCGATGGGGCAATCGTAAGGTCTATGGGGTGGTAGCATGGTGGCCCTCTGTTTGCTAAACACCAGTTTGAGGTCATGGTAACACTCGGGAACTCGGGTCAGGTCGATGGATTCTAAAGACTCGGGAGTAGAACTCGGGAATTCTGGAAAATACAAGTAGCTTGGCACGTAGGACCCCACTGCTTGATAGTGCCCACAGACCAGTCGATGTGAGGGTTATGGCTGTGAAGCCAGGGGTATCCAAGGACGAGAGGGAACTCGGAACAGGAGATCAAATGAAAGTTCATCAATTCCTGGTGTTGTGAAACTGAAAGTCGCAAGGAGGTAGTGACATGAGTGACAAGTCCAGATCCCAAAGGGCTTCCATCCAATGTAGTGACCCTCATGGGTTCACTTAGAGGTTCAGAGGGAACGCCATTCTCCTTCGCCCAGACACCATCCATGAAGTTACCTGCGGCTCCAGAGTCTACCAAGGCTTGAAGGTGAAGCTTGTGGTTGTCCCAGGAGAGGGTGACTGGAATGAGCAGACGGGAGTTGGACGGATGGGAGGAGGTTATGTTTCCCGTTACAGTTCCCCCGGTCTGTACGGGACAGAGCGTTTCCCTGGAGCCCGGGACACGTGGAACGGAAATGGCCCGGTTTGCCGCAATATAGACAGCGTCGCTCCCTCATCCGGCGGTCTCTCTCAGCCTGGGAGATGCGTCCAATCTGCATGGGTTCCGATGGAGCCAGCGAGGATAAAGGTGGGGACTCGGAGCTGGGACTGATAGGGGCTAGAGGTCTACGGTTGAGTTCTCTCTCTCTCAGACGCTGGTCAATGCGTGAGGCCAACTTGATCAGGGACTCGAGATTGTCCGGTGGTTCCCGAGTGGCCAGTTCATCTTGGATAGTGTCGGAAAGGCCTTTCAGAAAGCACACCGTGAGCGCCTCGTTGTTCCAGCCACTTGCTGCTGCCACCGTGCGGAACTGGATGGCATAGTCCGTCACGCTGCGCCAACCTTGGTGGAGAGTCAGGAGCTGTTTGGCTGAGTCAGAACCACTGCTTGGGCCTTGAAACACTCGTTTGAATTCCTCAGCAAAGGCAGAGTAGCTGGCACAGCAGGAACTATGGGCATCCCACACAGCAGTAGCCCAGGCCAGGGCTTTTTCCGACAGCAGGGTGATGATATAAGCGATCTTAGACCGGTCGGTGGGAAACGACGAGGGTTGTAGCTCAAAGGAGAGAGAACATTGGGTGAGAAACCCTTTACAAGCACTTGGATCACCTGAGAACCGTTGGGGAGGTGGAAGACGAGGTTCAGCCAGGGGGTTAACTGCCATGGGAACGTGAATCTGAGGTACTGGGACGGGAACTGTTGCCGGGGTAAGACGATCAGATATTTGCTTAATGGAAGTCAGCATCTCCGACAGAAGATGAGAATGTCTAGCTATTATGCTAGAATGTCTAGCTGGAATGTCTAGCTGTCCCACCACCTCCTGGTGGTGGGACAGCATGGCAAAAAGGTCCTGGGAACTGACTGCCTCTGGGTTCATTTTTGGCTCTGTGTTTCTGTCAGGACCCGGTTACGAACCTGGGTCTCCGGAGTGAGAAACAGTCACTTAACCAACTGATCCACGAATAGTCAGTAGAACCCAGAAGATGAGGCAGACACAGCAGTACTTAAGACGGTGTATTTAATAAAGTAAAAAGTCCTTCTAATACAAAAATGGCAAATCCAAAAGGTGGAAGGTAAAGCACAAAAAAGCCTCAAGAGATACAAAAAATGAACAAAAACAAAAAAAACAGAATTCCACAAGAGCGTCACCCGGAATCGACAAGAGCACACAGAACACTAGGGCTGGGTGCTAACATACAAACACAGAGCACAGAACTGAGGGAAACAAAGGGTTTAAATATAATCAGGGGAAACGAGGCACAGGTGCAAATAATAATGGGGATCAAGGGAAAAAACATAAGGTCAAAAAGCACAATGGGGGCATCTAGTGAAAAAACACGGAACAACCCTGGCCAAATCCTGACAGGCAACATTCTGGTTCAGAGTCACCATTAGAGTTGAATGGGCATCATACTGGTTCAGAGTCACCATTAGAGTTGAATGGGCAACATACTGGTTCAGAGTCACCATTAGAGTTGAATGGGCAACATACTGGTTCAGAGTCACCATTAGAGTTGAATGGGCAACATACTGGTTCAGAGTCACCATTAGAGTTGAATGGGCAACATACTGGTTCAGAGTCACCATTAGAGTTGAATGGGCAACATACTGGTTCAGAGTCACCATTACAGTTGAATGGGCAACATACTGGTTCAGAGTCACCATTAGAGTTGAATGGGCAACATACTGGTTCTGAGTCACCATTACAGTTGAATGGGCAACATACTGGTTCAGAAGTCAATTTCACATCATTCATCCACAAGCCTTCATAGTGGAACAACCCTTGATCTGCAGACTTCAGATATGACCACAAGTATACCAAGTCTGGTTAAAACTGTTCAGCCAGTTCGACCAACAGTAAAAGTGATGTCACAGACAGATATTGTTGCTTCACTGGAAGTAATCATCACACTGAGGTAGGGCCAGGGAAGTCATCATCACACTGAGGTAGGGCCAGGGAAGTCATCATCACACTGAGGTAGGGCCAGGGAAGTCATCATCACACTGAGGTAGGGCCAGGGAAGTCATCATCATGGAACACTGAAGTAGGGCCAGGGAAGTCATCATCATGGAACACTGAGGTAGGGCCAGGGAAGTCATCATCATGGAACAGTGAGGTAGGGCCAGGGAAGTCATCATCATGGAACACTGAGGTAGGGCCAGGGAAGTCATCATCACACTGAGGTAGGGCCAGGGAAGTCATCATCACACTGAGGTAGGGCCAGGGAAGTCATCATCATGGAACACTGAGGTAGGGCCAGGGAAGTCATCATCATGGAACACTGAGGTAGGGCCAGGGAAGTCATCATCATGGCACAGTGAGGTAGGGCCAGGGAAGTCATCATCATGGCACAGTGAGGTAGGGCCAGGGAAGTCATCATCATGGCACAGTGAGGTAGGGCCAGGGAAGTCATCATCATGGCACAGTGAGGTAGGGCCAGGGAAGTCATCATCATGGCACAGTGAGGTAGGGCCAGGGAAGTCATCATCATGGCACAGTGAGGTAGGGCCAGGGAAGTCATCATCATGGCACAGTGAGGTAGGGCCAGGGAAGTCATCATCATGGCACAGTGAGGTAGGGCCAGGGAAGTCATCATCATGGCACAGTGAGGTAGGGCCAGGGAAGTCATCATCATGGCACAGTGAGGTAGGGCCAGGGAAGTCATCATCATGGCACAGTGAGGTAGGGCCAGGGAAGTCATCATCATGGCACAGTGAGGTAGGGCCAGGGAAGTCATCATCATGGCACAGTGAGGTAGGGCCAGGGAAATCATCATCATGGCACAGTGAGGTAGGGCCAGGGAAGTCATCATCATGGCACAGTGAGGTAGGGCCAGGGAAGTCATCATCATGGAACAGTGAGGTAGGGCCAGGAAAGTCATCATCATGGAACAGTGAGGTAGGGCCAGGAAAGTCATCATCATGGCACAGTGAGGTAGGGCCAGGGAAGTCATCATCATGGCACAGTGAGGTAGGGCCAGGGAAGTCATCATCATGGCACAGTGAGGTAGGGCCAGGAACCCAGGAACCTTTGACACGTGTTGAGGAAAGCTGTCTTACTGAAAGCAGTGCCGTTCTTTTCTGGCTTAGTGGGCGCCACCTTCAGATGTCTGCAGTACCATTCGGCTCTGGCTAGGGGGCCCTAGTGAAGTGTTTGGCCCTAGTGCTGTGGTTCTCAGACCTTTGTCCCTGACCCATCTAAAGAGGGAGTTAGTTTAACTCACCGACACACCCACAGCGTCTCCTCTGTCTCCTTTATGCCCCATTATTCCGGGACGACCCTGTAGCGGGAGGCAAACCACATCATTAATGGAATGATGGCAGTATGACCACATTCTGTAGTGTTCTGCATTTGTGTAACCCAAAAGAGTGCTCTTGGGTTTAGGCACTAAATGTCACTAAAACACATTCTCTCTGCCATTGTTATCATTTGTAGACGACAAGGTTAAAAGAACGTCTCAAATCATAATGTGCGGACATAGTTGTTCTCTCAAAGTTTTTTTTTTTTTTTTTTTTTTTTTTACGACAAACTACTTAGAAATGCAATGCATTTTGTTTACTTTGCAATATTTGTTTAGCTTCAAGCTAAACTGTAAACTAGGTGTTAAGTGCTTACTATGATGAAGTATGATACTTACCGGACGACCAGGATAGCCATATTCTCCTTTGGGTCCTTCTGGCCCAATGGGACCCTGTAAAAAACAACAAAGCAGCAGTGTTTCCTGTTGCATTTCAACCCTCAGCAGGTGCTGATAAAGATACAGTTGAAGTCGGAAGTTTACATTCAATTAGGTTGGAGTCATTAAAACTAGTTTTTCAACGACTCCACAAATTTCTTGTTAACAGACTAGTTTTGGCAAGTCGGTTAGGGCATCTACTTTGTGCATGACGCAAGTAATTTTTCCAACAACTGTTTACAGACAGATTATTTAACTTACAATTCACTGTATCCCAATTCCAGTGGGTCAGAAGTTTACATACACTAAGTTGACTGTGCCTTTAAACAGCTTGGAAAATTCCAGAAAATTATGTAATAGCCTATCAGAAGCTTCTAAAGCCACTTGACAACATTTGAGTCAATTGGAGGTGTACCTGTGGATGTATTTCAAGGCCTACCTTCAAACTCAGACCCTCTTCGCTTGACATCATGGGAAAATCAAAAGAAATCAGCCAAGACCTCAGAAAGGAAATTGTAGACCTCCACAAGTCTGATTCATCCTTGGGAGCAATTTCCAAACACCTGAAGGTACCACGTTCATCTGTACAAACAATAGTACGCAAGTATAAACACCACGCAGCCGTCATACCGCGCAGGAAGTAGACGCGTTCTGTCTCCTTGAGATGAACGTATTTTGGTGAGAAAAGTGCAAATCAATCCCAGAACAACAGCAAAGGACCTTGTGAAGATGGTGGAGGAAACAGGTACAAAAGTATCTATATCCACAGTAAAACAAGTCCTATATCGACATAACCTGTTGGGCCGCTCAGCAAGGACGAAGCCACTGCTCCAAAACCCCCATAAAAAAGCCAAACTACGGTTTACAACTGCACATGGGGACAAAGATCATACTTTTGGAGAAATGTCCTCCGGTCTGATGAAACAAAAATAAAACTGTTTGGCCACAATGACCATTGTTATGTGTGGAGGAGAAAAGGGGAGGCTTGCAAGCCGAAGAACACCATCCCAACCGTGACGCACGGGGGTGGCAGAATCATGTTGTGGGGGTGCTTTGCTGCAGGAGGGCCTGGTGCACTTCACAAAATAGATGACATCATGAGAAGGAAAATTATGTCGATATATTGAAGCAACATCTCAAGACATCAGTCAGGAAGTTCAAGCTTGGTCGCAAATGGGTCTTCCAAATGGACAATGACCCCAAGCATACTTCCAAAGATGTGGCAAAATGGCTTAAAGACAACAAAGTCAAGGTATTGGAGTGGCCATCACAAAGCCCTGACCTCAATCCTGTAGAAAATTTGTGGGCAGAACTGAAAGGGCGTGTGCGAGCAAGGAGGCCTACAAACCTGACTCAGTTACACCAGCTCTGTCAGGAGGAATGGGCCAAAATTCACCCAGCTTATTGTGGGAAGCTTGTGGAAGGCTACCCGAAACGTTTGACCCAAGTTATAAAATTTAAAGGCAATGCTACCAAATAGTAATTGAGTGTATGTGAACTTCTGGCCCATTGGGAATGAAAGAAAGAAAAATAATTCTCTCTATTATTATTCTGACATTTCACATTCTAACAATAAAGTGGTGATCCTAACTGACCTGAGACAGGAGATTTTTACTCAGATTCAATGTCAGGAAAATTGAAAAACTGAGTTTAAATGTATTTGGCTAAGGTGTATGTAAACTTCCGATTTCAACTGTATATCCTCATGAAGCTACATCCTGATGAAGATACATCGCAGGTCCGTAATATTCCCGAAAATATGCCTTGTCTGGATTAGGGGGCCTAGAGGCAGGCCTGTATGTGCATATGCAAAAAAAGGTTCCAGAACACTTTGAATGAAAGCAGCTGCTGCAACACCACAAGAGAAGATGTTGAGGGGGTGGGGGGGTCACTACAAAGGGTAGTGTCAGATTAAGAAGCCAATAAAGGCTTACCGTAACTCCAGCTGGCCCAGGAACACCACAATCGCCCTGCGAAAGAGTGTAGATACAAAGTGGATCGTCTGACACGAGTATCGAACATTGACCCGAGGAAAAAGTGTGCGTGTAAGACTAACCTTGATCCCTTTGGGGCCCTGTGGCCCTGTGAGTTCAGACATCATAGACCAGTCTGCTGCAACCATGGCCCCTGGCTCACCCTTCTCGCCCTGCAAACGCACGTGACCAATAACACGATATACATACAGTCAAGTGACAATAAGACGATATACATACACGTACAATCAAAAGACAATCATACATACTGTAGACACATGAGCACAACCCCTCCTCTGTACACACACCCAGGGGTAATGTGCAGCACATGCATGTTGAAGCAGCATGAGCACCTCTCAGAGAAAGGAAAACATGACATAATAATCTCATTCATGTTGTTCCACAGACCTTGGGACTGAAGCATATTGTCTATGGCTGCTCAGTCTGGAACCCATTAGCAGGCTTATACACATCAATGCCCTGAGTGCAGCAACCGGGGTCCTAGCTTTAATCATAAGCACTGGCGTTCAGTTTCACACTTTGAATTGATTGAAACCCAAAGGGCTTTGAGCTTGTATATTAGATGTTTATTCAGTCCAGTGCAGAAAAGGTCACATAGTATTTGTTACATTTTAGCAGACGCTCTTATCCAGAGGCACACTAGTGAGTGCATACATTTTCGTACTGGTCCCCCGTAGCCTGGAGGCCCATGGGAATCGACCCCACAACCGTGGCGTTGCGAGTGCCATGTGCTACCATCTGAGCCACACGGGACACAATAGGAAATCCTGGGCTCTTCAGTGGTTTCCTTTTCACATGGTGACCCTAGCGGAATTCTGGCCCTAGTGGAATTCTGGCCCTAGTGGAATTCTGGCCCTAGTGGAATTCTGGCCCTAGTGGAATTCTGGCCCTAGTGGAATTCTGACCCTAGCGGAATTCTGACCCTAGCGGAATTCTGGCCCTAGCGGAATTCTGACCCTAGTGGAATTCTGACCCTAGTGGAATTCTGGCCCTAGTGGAATTCTGACTCAAGTGGAATTCTGGCCCTAGTGGAATTCTGACGGAATTCTGGCCCTAGCGGAATTCTGGCCCTAGTGGAATTCTGGCCCTAGTGGAATTCTGGCCTTAGTGGAATTCTGACTCAAGTGGAATTCTGGCCCTAGTGGAATTCTGACTCAAGTGGAATTCTGACCCTAGTGGAATTCTGACCCTAGTGGAATTCTGACTCAAGTGGAATTCTGTGGAATTCTGGCCCTAGTGGAATTCTGACCCTAGTGGAATTCTGAGCATAGCGTAATACTTAAGGGGATAGTGCGTAATTTTTAAACTTCCCCAGAGTCAGATGAACTCATAGATATGTGTATGTCTCTGCATGCAATTTGAAGGAAGTTGAAGGTAGTTTCACTAGCAATTGCTAATTGGCATTAGAGCAATGGACTGGAAGCTGTACCTGTAGAATTCGTCATTGCGCTAACGCTACTGTTCATAGCAACTTCTTTCAAACTGCATGCAGAGACATAAAACATGTATACCATTAGTTGGTTCTGGCAAGTAGAAAAAGTTCTTAGTTGACAAAATGTGGAACTATCCCGTTAAAATGAAAACACATAACACACACACTTACCTTTAAGCCTGGGGGCCCTATGGTCCCTGGATTCCCCAAGTCACCTTTTGGACCCCGTGGCCCCTGGGAATTATCATAGTAAATGTAGGTAAATAACCAAAATAAATCCATCAACTAGAACAGACACATCTACAACAGCCATACTCATAGGCAGACAGCGGAACAGATCCGGACACAGAACAGGGTCAATACAAACCGATCAAATTTTATTTATTTTTTAGGAATTCGGTCAAGATTCGACTCCTGGTATCATATGAACGCACATAAGACACGGAACAGTTGTAGAATTGCAAGGACTGAGCTTTAAAACTGCTACAGTTTCCCTTCGCTCGATGGCATAATGGGGCGAATATCCATCATGACCTTTGCCACCGAGGAAATGTGTGTGACTGGACCGTATCCAATAGTATGAGAACCCTGATCGACGACAACAGTATCTCTCTCCTATCAGTAAGTATCTGTCCAACTGCACAGTATAAAGTTGGCACTGTCAAGTTCATCCCAAAAGCGTGTTCCGCACACTGTATATTCTGCAATAGAGAAAGGACAGACACAAACCCTACCAATGGATCCTCTGAGCAGTAAGAGAGAAAATCTGATTTGTTTTTTACTATCGTATGAATTATGGACCCATACCAACAAAAAAAACAAAAGTCTGTTTTAAGGCCCTGTCAAGGGGTCAAGTTCCAATGAATTCAACAAAATGGCTGACACACTGTAAAATTAACCTCCAGATAAATATAGATAAATGCATCTCTCAAAGCCTGGACCTAATTGTCTTTTGGGACACAGATAAATATAGATAAATGCATCTCTCATAGCCTGGACCTAATTGTCTTTTGGGACACAGATAAATATAGATAAATGCATCTCTCATAGCCTGGACCTAATTGTCTTTTGGGACACAGAGATAAATATAGATAAATGCATCTCTCATAGCCTGGACCTAATTGTCTTTTGGGACACAGATAAATATAGATAAATGCATCTCTCATAGCCTGGACCTAATTGTCTTTTGGGACACAGTTAAATATAGATAAAAGCATTTTGGGACACACAGATACATATAGATAAATGCATCTCTCATAGCCTGGACCTAATTGTCTTTTGGGACACAGATAAATATAGATACATGCATCTCTCATAGCCTGGACATAATTGTCTTTTGGGACACAGATAAATATAGATAAATGCATCTCTCATAGCCTGGACCTAATTGTCTTTTGGGACACACAGATAAATATAGATAAATGCATCTCTCATAGCCTGGACCTAATTGTCTTTTGGGACACAGATAAATATAGATAAATGCATCTCTCATAGCCTGGACCTAATTGTCTTTTGGGACACACAGATAAATATAGATAAATGCATCTCTCATAGCCTGGACCTAATTGTCTTTTGGGACACAGTTAAATATAGATAAATGCATCTCTCATAGCCTGGACCTAATTGTCTTTTGGGACACAGTTAAATATAGATAAATGCGTCTCTCATAGCCTGGACCTAATTGTCTTTTGGGACACACAGATAAATATAGATACATGCATCTCTCATAGCCTGGACCTAATTGTCTTTTGGGACACAGATAAATATAGATAAATGCATCTCTCATAGCCTGGACCTAATTGTCTTTTGGGACACACAGATAAATATAGATAAATGCATCTCTCATAGCCTGGACCTAATTGTCTTTTGGGACACACAGATAAATATAGATACATGCATCTCTCATAGCCTGGACCTAATTGTCTTTTGGGACACAGATAAATATAGATAAATGCATCTCTCATAGCCTGGACCTAATTGTCTTTTGGGACACACACACAATTTTACAACCATACATTACAGATATCATTACAGCAATTTGAAACAAATCTTTGATTGTGATTCCCGCCATTTCTAATATAGATAAATGCATCTCAACATAATTTGCTTGTTTTGGGGGAGCGAGTACGTCAAACCCACAACCGTGTTCTGTCTCATAATCTTATTAAGGCCATTTAAAGATATTTTATATATTAACACAAACACGCGCACCCCCCCCCCACACACAACACAAACACGCGCACACACACACACACACCCCCCACACACGCACGCACACACACACGCACACACACACACACACACACACCCCCCCCACACACACACACACCCACACCCACCCCCCCCACACACACACACACACACACACACAAACACACACACACACACACACACACACACACACACACACACACACACACACACACACACACACACACACACACACACACACACACACCTCAAGCATAAGTCTACTCACCCTGAGCCCCTGAGATTCCAGCAGCCCTGAGAAGTTAAACACACCCTCTGTATCACTGAGCAGGACCTAAGGTAGGACAGAGAGGAGAGACAGTGAGATCACTATCAACATCCATATTAAAACTATCCTATCAGAGAGCATCGGTAGGGGTGATAACAATGACTTTAATAACACCTAATTACTTTCTAACATCCTCTTACATCCTGGAGGTTGATAACAGGTCCCGAAGACCCAGGAGGTCCTGGAGGGCCGGGGAAACTGAAACCGTCCTGACCTCTCTCTCCCTGACAACAGAACACAAGGTTAGATGAACCAAGAACAGGGCCAGTCTGGTCGGCTCCAGAAGGATTAAGTCATAAATGATTAACAGGAACGGAGTCAGGAGGAGTGATAGTGTACCTTTGGTCCCATATCACCTTGGTCCCCCTTCGCTCCCTGCATGAAAGAAATGGCAAACAACTATCATGACAAAAGAGAACTGAGACCTGAGACCGTTTTATGATAAACCTACAAGAACAACTGTAAAGAGGATGAAGATAGATTAGAATACTATAACAATCAGGAAAGGAAACAAAGGAGAGAGATTGAATTGGACAGTAAAAATCAGGTGATGTACTGACTGTATGCCCTGGCAGTCCATCCAGCCCAGAGGCCCCGGTTGCTCCTGGAGCACCAGGCTCCCCCTAGAGGAACACAGAGGAAACATAGCCACATAACAGCCCAAAATTGGCCCAAAATCTACCTCATCTGAGTAATTAATGAGTGAGACTTCTGAAAATTGTAGATTAATTACTTTCCTATATGAATCACATCCACAGTTGGGAATTGTACTAGGGCATAGATGCTTAATGCTTTGGGAATTGCTGGTGGTAGGTATGCAGATGATGTACAGTCCCTGAGAGGGTTAATAAGCAAGATGGCCATCTCTGGCCCTGCCTGTGCACATATGTGTCAGAGAGGAATTCATTGGAATAATAGGAACCACATGGTGCGGAAGTCGGCACGTCCTCCCTGAGGACAAATGGGAACCAGTTGAGTCGAGAGGACGCACCTTTACCGCTACACCAGGAAGCCCGTCCTGCCCGTCTTCGCCCTGTGAGGGAGAAACAAAATGGCGGTGAGTATGGGAACTTTTTACAGGTATGCGGAAGCACATATTCTGACACACAGAGAGAGGAAGACATTGAGAGACAGAGATACATTACAGTGCATTCAGAAAGTATTCAGACCCCTTCACTTTTTCCACATTTTCTCATTTTCACAGTCTTATTCTAAATTTAATTAAAAATATATATTTTTATTCTCATTAATCTCTATACAATGGCAAAGCAAAAACAAGGTTTCAAAAAATGCTTTCCGAAGGCACTGTATGCCACAGATGTTTTAATTACTAGCTTGGTCCACTAGAAGCCCATTAGAATTATTGTAAGATTTCGGTCCTATGATCTTATACACCACCAGACATGCCACCAGGGGTCTTTTCATAGTCCCCAAATCCAGAACAAATTCCAGAAAACGTACAGTATTATATAGAGCCCTTATTTAATGGAACTTCCTTCCATCTCATTTTGCTCAAATAAACAGCAAACCTGGTTTAAAAAATACAGATAAAGCAACACCTCACGGCACAACGCCTCTCCTCTATTGGACCTAGATAGTTTGTGTATGTATTGATATGTAGGCTACATGTTCCTTTTTAAAAATGGATGTAGTTCTGTCCTTGAGCTGTTCTTGTCTATTAATGTTCGGTATTATGTTTTATGTGTTGTGTGGAACCCCAGGAAGGGTTGCTGCTGCTATAGCAACAGCCAATGGAGATCCTAATAAAATACCAAAATACCAAAATATGCTTGATTGATTCTATGATTCATATGACTGATACTTTAAGTGGCGTGCAGTAGGATTTGAACAAGGGCCTTCTAGATAAGGAGTGGCCTGCAGTAGGATGTGAACAAGGGCCTTCTAGATAAGGAGTGGCGTGCAGTAGGATGTGAACAAGGGCCTTCTAGATAAGGAGTGGCGTGCAGTAGGATGTGAACAAGGGCCTTCTAGATAAGGAGTGGCGTGCAGTAGGATGTGAACAAGGGCCTTCTAGATAAGGAGTGGCGTGCAGTAGGATGTGAACAAGGGCCTTCTAGATAAGGAGTGGCGTGCAGTAGGATGTGAACAAGGGCTTTCTAGATAAGTCGTGCAGTAGGATGTGAACAAGGGCCTTCTAGATAAGTGGCGTGCAGTAGGATGTGAACAAGGGCCTTCTAGATAAGGAGTGGCGTGCAGTAGGATGTGAACAAGGGCCTTCTAGATAAGTGGCTAGTAGGATGTGAACAAGGGCTTTCTAGATAAGGAGTGTGTCAGTAGGATGTGAACAAGGGCCTTCTAGATAAGGAGTGGCGTCTAGGATGTGAACAAGGGCCTTCTAGATAAGACGTGCAGTAGGATGTGAACAAGGGCTTTCTAGATAAAGTGGCAGTAGGATGAACAAGGGCCTTCTAGATGTCTGCAGAGGATGTGAACAAGGGCCTTCTAGATGACATGCAGTAGGATGTGAACAAGGGCCATTCTAGATAACTGTGGCGTGCAGTAGGATGTGAACAAGGGCCTTCTAGATAAGGAGTGTGTGCAGTAGGATGTGAACAAGGGCAGATAAGGAGTGGCTGTAGGATGTGAACAAGGGCCTTCTAGATAAAGTGGCAGTAGGATGTGAACAAGGGCCTTCTAGATAAGGAGTGGCATGCAGTAGGATGTGAACAAGGGCCTTCTAGATAAGGAGTGGCGTGCAGTAGGATGTGAACAAGGGCCTTCTAGATAAAGAGTGGCGTGCAGTAGGACTGAACAAGGAACCTTCTAGATAACGAGTGGCATGCAGTACGATGTGAACAAGGGTCTTCTAGATAAGGAGTGACGTGCAGTAGGACTGAACAAGGAACCTTCTAGATAACGAGTGGTGTGCAGTAGGACTGAACAAGGAACCTTCTAGATAACGAGTGGTGTGCAGTAGGATGTGAACAAGGAACCTTCTAGATAAGGAGTGGCGTGCAGTAGGATGTGAACAAGGAACCTTCTAGATAAGGAGTGGCGTGCAGTAGGATGTGAACAAGGAACCTTCTAGATAAGGAGTGACGTGCAGTAGGACTGAACAAGAGACCTTCTCGGTAATGAGTGGCGTGCAGTAGGACTGAATAAGGAACCTTCTAGATAAGGAGATGTTTGTCTTCTGCCACACTCAGTGGTGAAACAAGTGACTGTGTCTAGTATATACAGACTACTGTGTCTAGTATATACAGACTACTGTGTCTAGTATATACAGACTACTGTGTCTAGTATATACAGACTACTGTGTCTAGTATATACAGACTACTGTGTCTAGAAAAACAGATGACTGTGTCTAGTATATACAGACTACTGTGTCTAGAAAAACAGATGACTGTGTCTAGAAAAACAGATGACTGTGTCTAGTATATACAGACTACTGTGTCTAGAAAAACAGATGACTGTGTCTAGTATATACAGACTACTGTGTCTAGAAAAACAGATGACTGTGTCTAGTATATACAGACTACCGTGTCTAGTATATACAGACTACCGTGTCTAGTATATACAGACTACCGTGTCTAGTATATACAGACTACTGTGTCTAGTATATACAGACTACTGTGTCTAGTATATACAGACTACCGTGTCTAGTATATACAGACTACTGTGTCTAGTATATACAGACTACTGTGTCTAGTATATACAGACTACTGTGTCTAGTATATACAGACTACTGTGTCTAGTATATACAGACTACTGTGTCTAGAAAAACAGCTGACTGTGTCTAGAAAAACAGATGACTGTGTCTAGAAAAACAGATGACTGTGTCTAGAAAAACAGATGACTGTGTCTAGAAAAACAGATGACTGTGTCTAGAAAAACAGATGACTGTGTCTAGAAAAACAGACTACTGTGTCTAGAAAAACAGACGACTGTGTCTAGAAAAACAGACTACTGTGTCTAGAAAAACAGACTACTGTGTCTAGAAAAACAGACTACTGTGTCTAGAAAAACAGACTACTGTGTCTAGAAAAACAGATGACTGTGTCTAGAAAAACATGAGCACATCCAAGAGTCACGAAAATACTGCCGACGGCAAGTGTACGTTGACCTTGATGTCAGGTTGAAGTGTGTTTTTCGAGAGTAGCTCCCTTCCATAGATGGCTTTTACCACAGTCAATGGATATTAATGATGGTACAGGATATTGTATTGAAACATGCCTGATCGGTACATTGAGTAAAGCCAGTATGTCAGTGATAGAAGACATGAGGGACTACCTTAGGTCCTGGACGGCCAGGTTTGTCAATAGGTCCCTGTGGAAAGCACCAGAAAAAAAATTGTTGTCAGTATTAATCGTACTTATTTTCATATTAATATCATACTTATGAACGAAAGGGTTGAAGTCCCAGCAGCAGCATAAGAAACCACTCTTTGTGTTCGAACCTGAATACTTCTGACCATCACTGCCCCAAAGCCACCCAGTTCCCTAGAACCCTTCATGTCCTGCAAACAACATACAGTCAATGACAACTGATGTGTGCTAATGAAATATCTGGCACAAAATGGCTGCCGGGCATCACTAAGATGGGTGGCTACACATTGGCAGAGAAGTAGAGGCGAAACGAGATGATTTACTACGCCCCAAAATCTATCCTCGTGAGATAAGAATGCAACATACGTCAAATCAAATGAGAGGTTATTAGTCACCTGCACCGAATACAGTAAATTGCTTCCTCACAAATCGCATAACAAACAATGCAGTTTAAAAAAAAAATATGGATAAAAATAAGAAATAAAAGTAACAAGTAATTAAAGAGTAGCGGTAAAATAACAATAGCAAGACTATATACAGGGGGTACCGGTACAGAGTCAATGTGGAGACTATATACAGGGGGTACCGGGACAGAGTCAATGTGGAGGCTATATACAGGGGTACCGGGAGTCAATGTGGAGACTATATACAGGGGGTACCGGGACAGAGTCAATGTGGAGGCTATATACAGGGGGTACCGGGACAGAGGACAGAGTCAATGTGGAGACTATATACAGGGGGTACCGGGACAGAGTCAATGTGGAGGCTATATACAGGGGGTACCGGGACAGAGTCAATGTGGAGGCTATATACAGGGGGTACCGGGACAGAGTCAATGTGGAGGCTATATACAGGGGGTACCGGGACAGAGTCAATGTGGAGGCTATATACAGGGGGTACCGGGACAGAGTCAATGTGGAGACTATATACAGGGGATACCGGGACAGAGTCAATGTGGAGACTATATACAGGGGGTACCGGGACAGAGTCAATGTGGAGGCTATATACAGGGGGTACCGGGACAGAGTCAATGAGGAGACTATATACAGGGGGTACCGGGACAGAGTCAATGAGGAGGCTATATACAGGGGGTACCGGGACAGAGTCAATGTGGAGACTATATATATATTTATTTTTTTCACCTTTATTTAACGAGGTAGGCTAGTTGAGAACAAGTTCTCATTTGCAACTGTGACCTGGCCAAGATAAAGCATAGCAGTGTGAACAGACAACACAGAGTTACACATGGAGTAAACAATTAACAAGTCAATAACACAGTAGAAAAAAAGAGGAGTCTATATACATTGTGTGCAAAAGGCATGAGGAGGTAGGCGAATAATTACAATTTTGCAGATTAACACTGGAGTGATAAATGATCAGATGGTCATGTACAGGTAGAGATATTGGTGTGCAAAAGAGCAGAAAAGTAAATAAAAACAGTATGGGGATGAGGTAGGTGAAAATGGGTGGGCTATTTACCAATAGACTATGTACAGCTGCAGCGATCGGTTAGCTGCTCAGATAGCAGATGTTTGAAGTTGGTGAGCGAGATAAAAGTCTCCAACTTCAGGGATTTTTGCAATTTGTTCCAGTTACAGGCAGCAGAGTACTGGAACGAAAGGCGGCCAAATGAGGTGTTGGCTTTAGGGATGATCAGTGAGATACACCTGCTGGAGCTCGTGCTACGGATGGGTGTTGCCATCGTGACCAGTGAACTGAGATAAGGCGGAGCTTTACCTAGCATGGACTTGTAGATGACCTGGAGCCAGTGGGTCTGGCGACGAATATGTAGCGAGGGCCAGCCGACTAGGGCATACAAGTTGCAGTGGTGGGTGGTATAAGGTGCTTTAGTGACAAAACGGATGGCACTGTGATAAACTGCATCCAGTTTGCTGAGTAGAGTGTTGGAAGCAATTTTGTAGATGACATCGCCGAAGTCGAGGATCGGTAGGATAGTCAGTTTTACTAGGTTAAGTTTGGCGGCGTGAGTGAAGGAGGCTTTGTTGCGGAATAGAAAGCCGACTCTTGATTTGATTTTCGATTGGAGATGTTTGATATGAGTCTGGAAGGAGAGTTTACAGTCTAGCCAGACACCTAGGTACTTATAGATGTCCACATATTCAAGGTCGGAACCATCCAGGGTGGTGATGCTAGTCGGGCATGCGGGTACAGGCAGCGATCGGTTGAAAAGCATGAATTTGGTTTTACTAGTGTTTAAGAGCAGTTGGAGGCCACGGAAGGAGTGTTGTATGGCATTGAAGCTCGTTTGGAGGTTAGATAGCACAGTGTCCAAGGACGGGCCGGAAGTATATAGAATGGTGTCGTCTGCGTAGAGGTGGATCAGGGAATCGCCCGCAGCAAGAGCAACATCATTGACATATACAGAGAAAAGAGTCGGCCCGAGAATTGAACCCTGTGGCACCCCCATAGAGACTGCCAGAGGACCGGACAGCATGCCCTCCAATTTGACACACTGAACTCTGTCTGCAAAGTAATTGGTGAACCGGGCAAGGCAGTCATCCGAAAAACAGAGGCTACTGAGTCTGCCGATAAGAATATGGTGATTGACAGAGTCGAAAGCCTTGGCAAGGTCGATGAAGACGGCTGCACAGTACTGTCTTTTATCGATGGCGGTTATGATATCGTTTAGTACCTTGAGTGTGGCTGAGGTGCACCTGTGACCGGCTCGGAAACCAGATTGCACAGCGGAGAAGGTACGGTGGGATTCGAGATGGTCAGTGACTTGTTTGTTGACTTGGCTTTCGAAGACCTTAGATAGGCAGGGCAGGATGGATATAGGTCTGTAACAGTTTGGGTCCAGGGTGTCTCCCCCTTTGAAGAGGGGGATGACTGCGGCAGCTTTCCAATCCTTGGGGATCTCAGACGATATGAAAGAGAGGTTGAACAGGCTGGAAATAGGGGTTGCGACAATGGCGGCGGATAGTTTCAGAAATAGAGGGTCCAGATTGTCAAGCCCAGCTGATTTGTACGGGTCCAGGTTTTGCAGCTCTTTCAGAACGTCTGCTATCTGGATTTGGGTAAAGGAGAACCTGGAGAGGCTTGGGCGAGGAGCTGCGGGGGGGGGCGGAGCAGTTGGCCGAGGTTGGAGTAGCCAGGCGGAAGGCATGGCCAGCCATTGAGAAATGCTTGTTGAAGTTTTAATCACGGATTTATTGGTGGTGACCGTGTTACCTAGCCTCAGTGCAGTGGGCAGCTGGGAGGAGGTGATCTTGTTCTCCATGGACTTCACAGTGTCCCAGAACTTTTTGGAGTTGGAGCTACAGGATGCAAACTTCTGCCTGAAGAAGCTGGCCTTAGCTTTCCTGACTGACTGCGTGTATTGGTTCCTGACTTCCCTGAACAGTTGCATATCGCGGGGACTATTCGATACTATTGCAGTCCGCCACAGGATGTTTTTGTGCTGGTCGAGGGCAGTCAGGTCTGGAGTGAACCAAGGGCTGTATCTGTTTTTAGTTCTGCATTTTTGAACGGAGCATGCTTATCTAAAATGGTGAGGAAGTTACTTTTAAAGAATGACCAGGCATCCTCAACTGACAGGATGAGGTCAATGTCCTTCCAGGATACCCGGGCCAGGTTGATTAGAAAGACCTGCTCACAGAAGTGTTTTAGGGAGCGTTTGACAGTGATGAGGGGTGGTCGTTTGACTGCGGCTCCGTAGCGGATACAGGCAATGAGGCAGTGATCGCTGAGATCCTGGTTGAAGACAGCGGAGGTGTATTTGGAGGGCCAGTTGGTCAGGAGGACGTCTATGAGGGTGCCCTTGTTTACGGAGTTAGGGTTGTACCTGGTGGGTTCCTTGATGATTTGTGTGAGATTGAGGGCATCTAGCTTAGATTGTAGGACTGCTGGGGTGTTAAGCATATCCCAGTTTAGGTCACCTAACAGAACAAACTCTGAAGCTAGATGGGGGGCGATCAATTCACAAATGGTGTCCAGGGCACAGCTGGGAGCTGAGGGGGGTCGGTAGCAGGTGGCAACAGTGAGAGACTTATTTCTGGAGAGAGTAATTTTCAAAATTAGTAGTTCGAACTGTTTGGGTACGGACCTGGAAAGTATGACATTACTTTGCAGGCTATCTCTGCAGTAGACTGCAACTCCTCCCCCTTTGGCAGTTCTATCTTGACGGAAGATGTTATAGTTGGGTATGGAAATCTCTGAATTTTTGGTGGCCTTCCTGAGCCAGGATTCAGACACGGCAAGGACATCAGGGTTAGCAGAGTGTGCTAAAGCAGTGAGTAAAACAAACTTAGGGAGGAGGCTTCTGATGTTGACATGCATGAAACCAAGGCTTATTCGATCACAGAAGTCAACAAATGAGGGTGCCTAGGGACATGTGCCTAGGGACACGCTCCAGTGCCACTTGCAATGCGGTAGCAGAAATAACATTCTATGACTAGGGTGGCTGGAGTCTGACCATTTTTAGGGCCTTCCTCTGACACCACCTGGTATAGAGGTTCTGGATGGCAGGAAGCTTGTCCCCAAGATGTACTGGGCTGCCTTGCAGTCGAAGGCCGAGCAGTTGCCATACCAGGCAGTGATGCAACCAGTCAAGATGCTCTTGATGTGGCAGCTGTAGAACTTTTGAGGATCTGAAGAGCCGTGCCAAATCTTTTCAGTCTCCTGAGGGGGAATAGGTTTTGTCGTGCCCTCTTCACGACTGTCTTAGTGTGCTTGGACCTTGTTCGTTTGTTGGTGATGTGGTGATGTGGGCACCAAGGAACTTGAAGCTGTCAACCTGCTCCACTGCAGCCTCGTTGATGAGAAAGGGGGCGTGTTTAGTCCTCTTTTTCTGTAGTTGATGAGAAAGGGCTGTGTTTAGTCCTCTTTTTCTGTAGTTGATGAGAAAGGGGGCGTGTTTAGTCCTCTTTTTCTGTAGTTGATGAGAAAGGGGCGTGTTTAGTCCTCTTTTTCTGTCGTTGATGAGAAAGGGGGCGTGTTTAGTCCTCTTTTTCTGTAGTTGATGAGAAAGGGGGCGTGTTTAGTCTTCTTTTTCTGTAGTTGATGAGAAAGGGGGCGTGTTTAGTCCTCTTTTTCTGTAGTTGATGAGAATGGGGGCGTGTTTAGTCCTCTTTTTCTGTAGTTGATGAGAAAGGGGGCGTGTTTAGTCCTCTTTTTCTGTAGTCCACCATCATCTCCTTTGTCTTGATCACGTTGAAGGAC
>NC_088241.1:63192910-63236350 GCF_036934945.1 Oncorhynchus masou masou | reverse complement strand
TCTGGCACCACACGGCCAGGTCTCTGACCTCCTCCCTGTAGGCTGTCTCGTCATTGTCGGTGATCAGACCTACCACTGTTGCGTCATCAGCAAATTTAATAACGGTGTTCGAGTCGTGTCTGGCCGTGCAGTCATGAGTAAACAGGGATTACAGAAGGGGACGAGGCACGCACCCATGAGGGGACCCTGTGTTGAGGATCAGCGTGGCGGATGTGTTGTTACCTACCCTTACCACCTGGTGGCTGCCTGTCAGGCAGTCCAGGATCCAGTTGCAGAGGGAAGTGTTTAGTCCCAGGGTCCTTAGTTTATTGATGAGCTTTGAGGGCACTATGGTGTTGAATGCTGAGCTGTAGTCAATGAATAGCATTCTCACACAGGTGTTTATTTTGTCCCGGTGGGAAAGGGCAGTGTGGAGTGCAATAGAGATTTCATCATCTGTGGATCTGTTGGGGTGGTATGCAAATTTGGAGTGGGTCTAGGGTTTCTGGGATAATGGTGTTGATGTGAGCCATGACCAGCCTTTCAAAGCACTTCATGGCTACAGATGTGAGTGCTACAGGTTGGTTGTCATTTAGGCAGGTTACCTTAGTGTTCTTGGGCACAGGGACTATGGTGGTCTGCTTGAAACATGTTGGTATTACAGACTCAGACAGGGAGAGGTTGAAAATGTCAGTGAAGACACTTGCCAGTTGGTCAGCGCATGCTCCCAGTACATGTCCTGGTAATCCGTCTGGTCCTGCAACCTTGTGAATGTTGACCTGTTTATAGGTTTAACTCACATTGGCTGAGGAGAGCTTGATCACACAGTCTTCCGGAACAGCTGGTGCTCTCATGCATGTTTTAGTGTTATTTGCATCATTGATGCACTTATTGATGAAGCCAATGACTGATGTGGTGTACTCCTCAATGCCATCGGAGGAATCCCGGAACATATTCCAGTCTGTGATAGCAAAACAGTCCTGTAGCTTAGCATCTGCTTCATCTGACCACTTTTTTTTGATCTAGTCACTAGTGCTTCCTGCTTTAATTTTTTGCTTGTAAGCAGGAATCAGGAGGATAGAATTATGGTCAGATTTGCCAAATGGAGGGCGAGGGAGAGCTTTGTATGCGTCTCTGTGTGTGGGGTATAGGTGTGGTTCAGAGTTCTTTTTCCTCTGGTTGCACATTTAACATGCTGATAGAAATTTGGTAAAACAGATGTAAGTTTCACTGCATTAAAGTCCCCGGCTACTAGGAGCGCCGTCTCTGGAGAGGCGTTTTCTTGTTTGCTTATGGTGGAATACAGCTCATTCAATGCTGTTTTAGTTCCAGCCTCAGTCTGTGGTGGTATGTAAACAGCTATGAAAAATACAGATGAAAACTCTCGAGGTAGATAGTGTGGTCTGCAGCTTATCATGAGATACTCTACCTCAGGTGAGCAATAGCTCGAGACTTGCTTAGATATCGTGCACCAGCTGTTATTTACAGAAATACATAGTCTGCCGCCCTTTGTCATACCAGATGCCGGTGGAGCGTATAACCAGCCAGCTGTATGTTGATAGTGTCATGATTTAGCCACGACTCTGTGAAGCATAAGATGTTAGTGTTTAATGTCCTGTTGGTAGTTTATTCTTCCTGCGTAGCTCGTCAATTTTATTCTCCAAAGATTGCACGTTTGCTAGCAGAATGGAAGAAAGTGGAGGTTTATTTGATTGCCTACAAATTCTCAGAAGGCAGCCCGCCCTCCGGCTCCATTTTCTCTGCCTTCTCTTCATGCAAATCACAGAGATCGGGGCCTGTTACCGAGAAAGCAGTATATCATTCGCGTCGGGCTCATCAGACTCATTAAAGGAAAAAAAAGTATTCTGCCAGTCCGTGGTGAGTAATCACAGTTCTGATGCCCAGAAGTTATTTTCGGTCATAAGAGATGGTAGCGGCAATATTATGTACAAAATAATATGTTACAAACAATGCAATATAAACAAACAAGAAAACACAATCAGTTGGGGACACATAAAACGTCAGCCTTCTTCTCTGGTGCCATTGTTACATCATGTACAGTATGTTTTTGACCCTCTGACAAACAGGAGAGCTGAGTGAGTGAAATCATACCTCCAGGTCCAAGCTGACGCCCCGTCCTGGGGGTCCCGGTAGCCCAGGGGGCCCCCCCAGACCCGGCTTCCCCTCTGGTCCCTCTGAGCCAGGCAGACCTGGGAACCCTGCAGCACCTGGCTCCCCCTAGGAGAGAAACACAATGGTTCAGTCCAATAACCTCCTCAAGCAACATTTTTTGCATATGTGAAGGAACTGGATGGGTCTAAGTTTTATGAAGCCCATTGGAAGGCTAGGTGAAGGCGTCACAGTAGCTTAGACCAATCGTTTCCTTCAGATCTGCATCCACTGATTGAGATGGGGCCAGGTGTTGATTTTGGAGCATACAGTCTTCTATTTATTTGGTTCTGGTTATTAGCAGTAATTATCCCTGGCTTCATATGTAGAGACCAGCTGTGTTTGAGTTGATTAGTGGTTAAAAGCAGTTGTGGTTTTTAGGGTCACTTCTAGGTTGGGGAGTAATGGATTAGCATGACTCAAACTGTACCTTTGGTCCATGTGTTCCGCTCAGACCCGGCTCACCCTGTCAAAGAAAATGTTTCAAACAAATGAAATCCAATGTTCTTCAAGAAGCCCTTTTTACATTTATTTTTTTATTTTTTTACAATCACTATACAGGATATCAGAGGTCTACATCCATTAGTCGTACCTTCTCTCCTCTCTCGCCAGCTGGACCAGGGAACCCATCATTCCCATCAACGCCCTGGGAAATAGAACAATCACTTAGATTAGATGTGTTTCGGCGACATGTATTTCTGTCTAGTACGGGATCTCTCCTATCGTCAGATTCTATTTGGCTAAGAAGCGTCTGAGCTGACAGCGCAGCAAGACTGTAGATTTATTTCCACCTTTCTAATTTAGAAATAATATTCTATTCAGAAGAGCCAGAACTCAATTCATAGTTTCAATGATGACAACTAAGATGAGATCAATGTCCTGTATGTAATCCTTTCACACAGTTAGTAAAAGCCTCATGCATTCCCATGTCAAAAGGCCATGGGACTTTCATGAGGCTTTTGTCCAGCTGCAGTCAGAAAGCCATTAGCTCACTGAGTGAAGATTACATTGCTGCTTCATGGCTTCTTAACCTTTTCATATGAGACTCTTTTAAGCTCTTGGTCTCCATTGGTCCATTGTTAATGGTCTTATTGTACTTTGTGAATCGTATCGTGAAACAAACTTAAAATGGTTTCTCAACAGATTAGGCGAGAGATCATTGACCTCAGCAATAACATTCTGTAATCTGTCATTCAGGCTGTTAAGCAATACCTCACCACTAGGAAAGTAAATCACCTTTGACCACAGATCTAGGATCAGACTAACCAACCAGCTACCTCCGATCCAAAGACCTGACTGTATCATTGGATAACACCGACTTTGCTCTGATCTGTCAAACACGGAGGGTTGTAATTCCCATAGTGCTCTGTGATCAAGGTCTCTGGCTATGAGCAGGCGAGACGTCAGAGCTGTACACGTGTTCTAAGGAGGGAAGGTTAGGCAGCTTCTATTGTGTGGTGCAGGCGAGACCACAGAGAGAGATAGAGGGGCGAGGGACGCTGGCTGGGATTGTGGTTACCGTTGCAAAGGGGAGCAGACTTGCTTATAAACACAGAGCTCCGTTTACAGCTTGGCTAAAAGACTGGGTGACACACAGTGCTCCAAAAGAGAACTTCAAAGAGCTGGTATCTAAGTGATGTCACTACTGTGCTCCTTCTAGATTGAGTAACAAATATGCCACACTAATAAAACGTCCCTTCTTTTTCACATTTACAAACGTGTTTTAGGGTTTTAAACTTCAGTATAAGGGTTATCTAACCATTATATAACCACATCGGTCATTAACAAACTTAACTGTTTGTGATTAAAAGTGAAATTCCAATGCACTTTTCGAAACCGTTAAAAATAAAGCTGTAATATATAAGAACATGTCATTCCTCCATGCCTCTGTCTACAGCCCTCCTCCCCCAAATCAACACAGGCCATCATCAAACGCACTACAACTTGTCAAGGCAGCCAGATCAATGTCACCAGGGTCCAGCTCTGTGGTGACCTCACCATGGTGACAGCTACTCAGTCGTCTGTTCAATCACTCACAAACATGGGGCCTTCAGAACCTTCTGGGTTTGAGCAAAAGCAGAACACATTGCAGGATTGTGGGGGAAGTATGGGATTTTTAGATGGTTTCTGGGAAACTCTTGTCATGTAGCGGGCAGAGCTGTGCTAAAGGGTTGCATGAAGGTTGCGACTGGGCTTGACAAACCTTTGGCAGACACCTGGGGGATTCATTATTAACCTGGGGGATTAACCTGGGGGATTCATTATTAACCTGGGGGATTCATTATTAACCTGGGGGATTAACCTGGGGGATTCATTATTAACCTGGGGGATTCATTATTAACCTGGGGGATTCATTATTAACCTGGGGGATTAACCTGGGGGATTCATTATTAACCTGGGGGATTCATTATTAACCTGGGGGATTAACTATTAACCTGGGGGATTAACCTGGGGGATTCATTATTAACCTGGGGGATTCATTATTAACCTGGGGGATTAACTATTAACCTGGGAGATTAACTATTAACCTGGGGGATTAACTATTAACCTGGGGGATTCATTATTAACCTGGGGGATTCATTATTAACCTGGGGGATTAACCTGGGGGATTAACTATTAACCTGGGGGATTAACCTGGGGGATTCATTATTAACCTGGGGGATTCATTATTAACCTGGGGGATTCATTATTAACCTGGGGGATTAACCTGGGGGATTAACTATTAACCTGGGGGATTTATTATTAACCTGGGGGATTCATTATTAACCTGGGGAATTCATTATTAACCTGATTAACCTGGGGATTATTAACCTGGGGGATTAACTATTAACCTGGGGGATTAACCTGGGGGATTCATTATTAACCTGGGGGATTCATTATTAACCTGGGGGATTCATTATTAACCTGGGGGATTAACTATTAACCTGGGGGATTAACCTGGGGGATTCATTATTAACCTGGGGGATTCATTATTAACCTGGGGGATTCATTATTAACCTGGGGGATTAACCTGGGGGATTAACTATTAACCTGGGGGATTAACCTGGGGGATTCATTATTAACCTGGGGGATTCATTATTAACCTGGGGGATTCATTATTAACCTGGGGGATTCATTATTAACCTGGGGGATTCATTATTAACCTGGGGGATTAACCTGGGGGATTAATTATTAACCTGGGGGATTAACCTGGGGGATTCATTATTAACCTGGGGAATTCATTATTAACCTGGGGGATTATTAACCTGGGGATTCTATTAACCTGGGGGATTAACCTGGGGGATTCATTATTTATTAACCTGGGGGATTCATTATTAACCTGAGGGATTAACTATTAACCTGGGGGATTAACCTGGGGGATTCATTATTAACCTGGGGGATTAACCTGGGGGATTCATTATTAACCTGGGGGATTCATTATTAACCTGGGATTATTAACCTGGGGGACATTATTAACCTGGGGGATTAACCTGGGGGACTATTAACCTGGGGGATTAACTATTAACCTGGGGGATTCATTATTAACCTGGGGGATTCATTATTAACCTGGGGGATTAACTATTAACCTGGGGGATTCATTATTAACCTGGGGGATTCATTATTAACCTGGGGGATTCATTATTAACCTGGGGGATTAACCTGGGGGATTCATTATTAACCTGGGGGATTCATTATTAACCTGGGGGATTAACTATTAACCTGGGGGATTAACCTGGGGGATTCATTATTAACCTGGGGGATTCATTATTAACCTGGGGGATTAACTATTAACCTGGGGGATTAACTATTAACCTGGGGGATTCATTATTAACCTGGGGGATTAACTATTAACCTGGGGGATTCATTATTAACCTGGGGGATTAACTATTAACCTGGGGGATTAACTATTAACCTGGGAGAATTATTATTAACCTGGGGGTTTCATTATTTTGATTATCTGGCAGAGACCTGGGGGGTTTAATTATTAACCTGGGGGATTAACCTGGGGGATCCATTATCAGGCAGACACCTGGAGGATTAACTATTTTGATTATCAGGCAGACACCTGGGGGATTAATTATTTTGATTATCTGGCAGACACCTGGGGGTTTAATTATTTTGATTATCTGGCAGACACCTGGGGGTTTAATTATTAACCTGGGGGATTAATTATTTTGATTATCAGGCAGACACCTGGGGGTTTAATTATTAACCTGGGGGATTAATTATTTTGATTATCAGGCAGACACCTGGGGGATTAACTATTTTGATTATCTTGCAACGCTTTGTTCTAAGAAATTAATTTGCAAAGCACACACACACACACACACACACACACACACACACACACACACACACACACACACACACACACACACACACACACACACACACACACACACACACACACACACACACACACACACACACACACACACACACTTCACCAGCCCCATCTGCCTTATAGGCCTCTGATAGGACCAGAATATAATACCTATAATAAGTAAGTAATACCTTGTCGGTAAGCATTTCACTGTAACGTCTACACCTGTTGTATTCAGCATTTCACTGTAACGTCTACACCTGTTGTATTCGGCATTTCACTGTAACGTCTACACCTGTTGTATTCAGCATTTCACTGTAACGTCTACACCTGTTGTATTCGGCATTTCACTGTTACGTCTACACCTGTTGTATTCAGCATTTCACTGTAACGTCTACACCTGTTGGATTCAACATTTCACTGTTGGGTAACGTCTACACCTGTTGTATTCGGCATTTCACTGTTACGTCTACACCTGTTGTATTCAGCATTTCACTGTAACGTCTACACCTGTTGTATTCAACATTTCACTATAACTTCTACACCTGTTGTATTCGGCATTTCACTGTAACGTCTACACCTGTTGTATTCAACATTTCACTGTAACGTCTACACCTGTTGCATTCAACATTTCACTGTAACGTCTATACCTGTTGTATTCAGCATTTCACTGTTACGTCTATACCTGTTGTATTCAACATTTCACTGTAACGTCTACACCTGTTGTATTCAGCTTTTCACTGTAACGTCTATACCTGTTGTATTCAGCATTTCACTGTAACGTCTACACCTGTTGTATTCAGCATTTCACTGTTACGTCTATACCTGTTGTCTTCGGCATTTCACTGTAACCTGTTGATTTTGGCGCATGTGACGAATAAAATTGGATTTGATGAAGTTTCAGTGATGTGTTTGGTGACTCACAGGCAGTCCAGGTTTACCCATCTCTCCATCCTTCCCGTTTTCCCCGGGAGCCCCAGGGGACGCAGATAGGCCCTCAGATGAACCTGGGGGCCCAGGAAGCCCTGGAGGACCAGGTGGACCCTGGACGAAGAAAATAAATCAATAGCATTAACGCTAACAAAATAACACGATACATATGTCATAACGCATAAATGCGTATGCTAATTTATGTGTACCCAAATGGTGTTTGTGGCTATAGTCAGAGAGCAGAACAGCAGCAGGTGGATTCTAGAGATTTGAAAAGGATGACCACTCACTGTCATAATCTCTGTGTCTCCGTCAAAGTACTCAAAGCCTGAGCCGTCCACACCATCCTGGAAACCACATACGCTTACAATGAATGAATTAACTGGTGACTCAACGAAAACAACCAAATCGATCTTCCAAATAATTCTTCCATCCATCTATTCACATCGGTGTGGTTCATTCCACACTACATACCGGGGATCTGGATGAGTTGGGTCTACCCGGTGGTCCAGGAGGTCCGGGGGGACCAGGTTTGCCCACTCCAGAATCACCCTTCAGGGGTCAACAAACAAACACAATCCAGGGTCAAACACAACAACCAAGTACAACAGTGTTTCTTAATCCAATCCTGGGAGACCCTTGTTGGATAATGCACATTTTAGTTCTGGCCCAGCACTAACACACCGGATGTAAATAATCGCCAGCCCTTGATGTAATTAATCGCCAGCCCTTGATGTAATTGATCGCCAGCCCTTGATGTAATTGATCGTCAGCCCCTGATGTAATTAATCGCCAGCCCTGATGTAATTAATCGCCAGCCCTTGATGTAATTAATCGCCAGCCCTTGATGTAATTAATCGCCAGCCCTTGATATAATTAATCGCCAGCCCTTGATGTAATTAATCGCCAACCCTTGACGTAATTGATTGCCAATCCTTGACGTAATTAATCGCCAGCCCTTGACGTAATTAATCGCCAGCCCTTGATGTAATTAATCGCCAGCCCTTGATGTAATTAATCGCCAGCCCCTGATGTAATTAATCGCCAGCCCTGATGTAATTAATCGCCAGCCCTTGATGTAATTAATCGCCAGCCCTTGATGTAATTAATCGCCAGCCCTTGATGTAATTAATCGCCAGCCCTTGATGTAATTGATCACCAGCCCTTGATGCAATTGATCGCCAATCCTTGATGTAATTAATCGCCAACCCTTGACGTAATTGATTGCCAATCCTTGACGTAATTAATCGCCAGCCCTTGACGTAATTAATCGCCAGCCCTTGATGTAATTAATCGCCAGCCTTGATGTAATTGATCGCCAGCCCTTAATGTATTGATCGCCAGCCCTTGATGTAATTGATCGCCAGCCCTTGACGTAATTGATCGCCAGTAATTGATCGCCAGCCCTTGATGTAATTGATCGCCAGCCCTTGACGTAATTGATCGCCAGCCCTTTATGTAATTGATCGCCAGCCCCTGATGTAATTAATCGCCAGACCGTGATGTAATTAATCGCCAGCCCTTGATGTAATTAATCGCCAGCCCTTGATGTAATTAATCGCCAGCCCTTGATGTATTGATCGCCAATCCTTGATGTAATTAATCGCCAACCCTTGATGTAATTGACCGCCAATCCTTGATGTAATTAACGCCAGCCCTTGATGTAATTAATCGCCAGCCCTTGATGTAATTAATCGCCAGCCCTTGATGTATTAATCGCCAGCCCTTGATGTAATTAATCGCCAGCCCTGATGTAATCGCCAGCCCTTGATGTAATTAATCGCCAGCCCTTGATGTTGATGTTTGGGTCAGAGCAAAACATTTGCAATAAAGTAGAGCACCGCTGAACTATTCATCGATAGTGGAGCTAAAAGCTGTAGGACACTAGAAGGTCATATACCGTCTGCAGCAGTGAAAGGAGATTAGACAGTATGTGATGTTGCACCTTGTCTCCTTTGGGACCAGGATCTCCTGGCAAGCCTGGGAATCCCTGAACTCCAGTTTCTCCCTGTGGTAGGAAACACAGTAAGTGAGGATTATCAACATGAGAAATGGCTGATGGGTTAAAACACATGAAGATATCCACATGGGTCGAGTACAGTTACAATAGGCTTTCCAGCAATGATTGGTGGACTGACAGGAGTTGACGATTGGATGGATGTGTGGCCCTTCCTTCCAGAGTTTATATCACTCTATAAAACCCAATGTCCAAAAAGACCATCCAGACAGTTTTCACTAGAACAGTTATCTAATCCCTCTCTGAGTCACAGACAGACAGACAGACAGAGACAGACAGAGACAGAGAGACAGAGAGACAGACAGACAGACAGACAGACACAACCCCATTCAGATGTACCCCACATGTGTGAGCAGCACCCCATATCTCTTCACACAGAGGTCAGTGGACCTGGGTTTCAGAGTTGATCAAACCCACAGGTGGGCAGGTGCTCTCGTTTCACTAGATCGAAACGCACGGAAGCAGATCAAAGACCCCCTAGAGGGACCACCGTAGAAGATCCCCTCTCCATCGCTCATCTCTGACGTCCAGGGACGTGAGTTGTAAATAAACACAGACTCAACTTTCCTCATTTTTGCAAAACATTTCCAAATGACTGCCTCCCCCTTTCCTCCGAAGTTGGCTTAGGGACGGGGTCTGGTGTACACATGTGAGGTATCGGCTGTGTGCGCCTCAGAAGCCGGGGAGTGTTTACAGTGGAATGAGAATATTTGTGTTCTTGAGATAGAGAGTGTGGGAATTATTGTATATAGCAGAACAACAGAGTCAAGTCACTGTTAAGTAATGTGTACTGTAGGGCCTTATTGGGTGGAGATTCAGACTAAAACACAATACTGGAACTACTCTGTACACTATTGTAAAAGAAAAATAGTTCGTTTTTTTTCAATTGCTAACATGTCACACTGTCAAAATTCTTCACACAGTCAGCGAAACAGAAGTGTATGTGTACCAAACCGTGAATCATTTTAATTCCTTTCACACAAAATGCATTCAATGACCACATTCTCTGAAATTCAAACTATTTTCTCATTCATACTCCACCACCTGCTAAACTATATATTTGCAGCACATGTTTTCAAATGCTAACACATTGTTTGCAAAACTGTTAAAAACACATTCAAAACAGAATGATGGCAAATGTCGTGCATTTCTGCAGTAACCAGACTGAAACATATCGAAAATCCAGCAGAATATTTAATCATTCCAAACACAGCTGATTGCAGTTTCAGCAGAAAGCCGACCCAAGTGTCCTGTTTTTAGTCTCGTTACCAAACAGACAAAAGAGGACGACTTCAGAATGATTTAGTTTGGAGCCATGGATCAAGGAAGACAGGTTGGTGGGGGAAAGAAGAGTGGCAGGGAGAGGAAGAATGGAGGACAAAGGAGAGGGAGACCAAGAGCGCTGGTCTCTGATGAGATAAGGGCCACAATTATTGACCATGTTGTTGTAAGGGTTGTCTTCCTCTTCTGAGGAGGAGTAAGGATCGGACCAAAGCGCAGCGTGGTAAGTGTTCATGATGATTTTAATAAAGACAAATGAACACTGAAACAAAACAATAAACGATGACGTGAATAACCGAAACAGTACCGTGTGACCCAAACACTCACACGGAAACAAACACCCACAAACCAACAGTGAAACCCAGGCTACCTAAGTATGATTCTCAATCAGGGACAACTAACGACACCTGCCTCTGATTGAGAACCATACTTAGGCCAAACTCAAAAACACACATAGAAAAACAAACATAGACTGCCCACCCCAACTCATGCCCTGACCATACTAAAACAAAGACAAAAACAAAGGAACTAAGGTCAGAACGTGACAGTTGTAAACCATGGTCTCTCTTTGAGAGGCCGGTTTAAGGGTGCAACGAAATCTGCAGCGTTCAACAGTTGCATCAATAATAGTACACATTTTCCAGCAAAACAACAGGTGAGATTTGCATCCGTCAATGATAATTGAACTACATATTAAAGTATGTTCACATTTTTACATGTTCTGACAAGTTGAAATATATTGATTGTTTTGTGTTTTTTCAGTAGGATCCAAAGGTTGCCTCACACAGGAAGGAGAGGCAGAATGTTATCAGATACGCAGGAAATGGCCACTGTTGACATGGTAATTGGCAACAATGCAATGAAACTGCGGGAAATTCGGGACAGAGTGTTGGCAGACAATATCCCTGTTGGGAATGTGAGTACGGTCAGCACAACGATAATATCACTGTTGGGAATGTGAGTACGGTCAGCCCAACGACAATATCCCTGTTGGGAATGTGAGTACGGTCAGCTCAACGACAATATCACTGTTGGGAATGTGAGTATGGTCAGCCCAACGACAATATCACTGTTGGGAATGTGAGTACGGTCAGCTCAACGACAATATCACTGTTGGGAATGTGAGTATGGTCAGCCCAATGACAATATCACTGTTGGGAATGTGAGTACTCCACTCTGCCTTCGTTGTTGTGTGGGATAACGTGGCCTTCCACCACTCTGCTGCTCTGCCTTCGTTGTTGTGTGGGATCATGTGGCCTTCCACCACTCTGCCTTCGTTGTTGTGTGGGATCATGTGGCCTTCCACCACTCTGCCTTCGTTGTTGTGTGGGATAACGTGGCCTTCCACCACTCTGCCTTCGTTGTTGTGTGGGATAACGTGGCCTTCCACCAACTGCACTGCCTTCGTAGTTGTGTGGGATAACGTGGCCTTCCACCACTGCCTTCTGCTGCCTTCCACCTCTGCCTTCGTAGTTGTGTGGGATAATGTGGCCTTCCACCACTCTGCCTTCTGATCACGTGGCACCACTCTGCCTTCGTTGTTGTGTGGGATAACGTGGCCTTCCACCACTCTGCCTTCGTTGTTGTGTGGGATAACGTGGCCTTCCACCACTCTGCCTTCGTTGTTGTGTGGGATCACATGGCCTTCCACCACTCTGCCTTCGTTGTTGTGTGGGATCACATGGCCTTCCACCACTCTGCCTTCGTTGTTGTGTGGGATCACATGGCCTTCCACCACTCTGCCTTCGTTGTTGTGTGGGATAACGTGGCCTTCCACCACTCTGCCTTCGTTGTTGTGTGGGATAACGTGGCCTTCCACCACTCTGCCTTCGTTGTTGTGTGGGATAACGTGGCCTTCCACCACTCTGCCTTCGTTGTTGTGTGGGATCACGTGGCCTTCCACCACTCTGCCTTCATTGTTGTGTGGGATCATGTGGCCTTCCACCACTCTGCCTTCGTTGTTGTGTGGGATCATGTGGCCTTCCACCACTCTGCTGCACTGCCTTCGTTGTTGTGTGGGATCATGTGGCCTTCCACCACTCTGCCTTCGTTGTTGTGTGGGATAACGTGGCCTTCCACCACTCTGCCTTCGTTGTTGTGTGGGATAATGTGGCCTTCCACCACTCTGCCTTCACCAACACGCCACAGGAGAAGAAATGTGATTGGACAGAGAGTAACCGTGGATGTCCCAGGCCAGAGAGGAGCTAATCATGGGTGCAGGCCTTGCTGTTACACAAACCACTCATTGGCCCCTACAATACAGAGAGGCTCATTTATTTTCTGGATGAGCTGCATAATCAACTTGTGCCAGCGGAGGACTGCAAGAAACTCCCCTACCTTCGTTGTTGTGTGGGATCATGTGGCATTCCACCACTCTGCCTTCGTTGTTGTGTGGGATCATGTGGCCTTCCACCACTCTGCCTTCGTTGTTGTGTGGGATCACATGGCCTTCCACCACTCTGCCTTCGTTGTTGTGTGGGATCACGTGGCCTTCCACCACTCTGCCTTCGTTGTTGTGTGGGATAACGTGGCCTTCCACCACTCTGCTGCACTGCCTTCGTTGTTGTGTGGGATAACGTGGCCTTCCACCACTCTGCCTTCGTTGTTGTGTGGGATAACATGGCCTTCCACCACTCTGCCTTCGTTGTTGTGTGGGATAACGTGGCCTTCCACCACTCTGCCTTCGTTGTTGTGTGGGATCACGTGGCCTTCCACCACTCTGCCTTCGTTGTTGTGTGGGATAACGTGGCCTTCCACCACTCTGCCTTCGTTGTTGTGTGGGATAACGTGACCTTCCACCACTCTGCCTTCGTTGTTGTGTGATAACGTGGCCTTCCACCACTCTGCCTTCGTTGTTGTGTGGGATAACGTGGCCTTCCACCACTCTGCCTTCGTTGTTGTGTGGGATAATGTGGCCTTCCACCACTCTGCCTTCGTTGTTGTGTGGATCACTGGCCTTCCACCACTCTGCCCGTTGTTGTGTTGGATCACGTGGCCTTCCACCACTCTGCCTTCGTTGTTGTGTTGATAACGTGGCCTTCCACCACTCTGCCTTCGTTGTTGTGTGGGATAACGTGGCCTTCCACCACTCTGCCTTCGTTGTTGTGTGGGATAACGTGGCCTTCCACCACTCTGCCTTCGTTGTTGTGTGGGATAACGTGGCCTTCCACCACTCTGCCTTCGTTGTTGTGTGGGATAATGTGGCCTTCCACCACTCTGCCTTCGTTGTTGTATGGGATCACGTGGCCTTCCACCACTCTGCTGCACTGCCTTCGTTGTTGTGTTGGATAACGTGGCCTTCCACCACTCTGCCTTCGTTGTTGTGTGGGATAACGTGGCCTTCCACCACTCTGCCTTCACCAACACGCAACAGGAGAAGAAATGTGATTGGACAGAGAGTAACCGTGGATGTCCCAGGCCAGAGAGGAGCTAACATCAATTGCAGAACTGTCCAATGATGGTTTGCTGTTACACAAACCACTCATTGGCCCCTACAATACAGAGATTGCTCATTTATTTTCTGGATGAGCTGCATAATCAACTTGTGCCAGCGGAGGACAGAGGGGCAAGAAACTCCCCTACCTTCGTTGTTGTGTGGGATCATGTGGCATTCCACCACTCTGCCTTCGTTGTTGTGTGGGATCATGTGGCCTTCCACCACTCTGCCTTCGTTGTTGTGTGGGATAACGTGGCCTTCCACCACTCTGCCTTCGTTGTTGTGTGGGATAACGTGGCCTTCCACCACTCTGCTGCACTGCCTTCGTTGTTGTGTGGGATCATGTGGCCTTCCACCACTCTGCTGCACTGCCTTCGTTGTTGTGTGGGATCACGTGGCCTTCCACCACTCTGCTGCACTGCCTTCGTTGTTGTGTGGGATAACGTGGCCTTCCACCACTCTGCCTTCGTTGTTGTGTGGGATAATGTGGCCTTCCACCACTCTGCCTTCGTTGTTGTGTGGGATCACGTGGCCTTCCACCACTCTGCCTTCGTTGTTGTGTGGGATCACGTGGCCTTCCACCACTCTGCCTTCGTTGTTGTGTGGGATAATGTGGCCTTCCACCACTCTGCCTTCGTTGTTGTGTGGGATCACCTGGCCTTCCACCACTCTGCCTTCGTTGTTGTGTGGGATCACGTGGCCTTCCACCACTCTGCCTTCATTGTTGTGTGGGATAATGTGGCCTTCCACAACTCTGCCTTCGTTGTTGTGTGGGATCACGTGGCCTTCCACCACTCTGCTGCACTGCCTTCGTTGTTGTGTGGGATAACATGGCCTTCCACCTTCTGCGTGGCCTTCCACCACTCTGCCTTCGTTGTTGTGTGGGATCATGTGGCCTTCCACCACTCTGCCTTCGTTGTTGTGTGGGATAACGTGGCCTTCCACCACTCTGCCTTCGTTGTTGTGTGGGATAACGTGGCCTTCCACCACTCTGCCTTCGTTGTTGTGTGGGATCATGTGGCCTTCCACCACTCTGCCTTCGTTGTTGTGTGGGATAACGTGGCCTTCCACCACTCTGCCTTCGTTGTTGTGTGGGATAACGTGGCATTCCACCACTCTGCCTTCGTTGTTGTGTGGGATCACGTGGCCTTCCACCACTCTGCCTTCGTTGTTGTGTGGGATAACGTGGCCTTCCACCACTCTGCCTTCGTTGTTGTGTGGGATCATGTGGCCTTCCACCACTCTGCCTTCGTTGTTGTGTGGGATCATGTGGCCTTCCACCACTCTGCCTTCGTTGTTGTGTGGGATCATGTGGCCTTCCACCACTCTGCCTTCGTTGTTGTGTGGGATAACGTGGCCTTCCACCACTCTGCCTTCGTTGTTGTGTGGGATCACATGGCCTTCCACCACTCTGCCTTCGTTGTTGTGTGGGATCACATGGCCTTCCACCACTCTGCCTTCGTTGTTGTGTGGGATCATGTGGCCTTCCACCACTCTGCCTTCGTTGTTGTGTGGGATAACGTGGCCTTCCACCACTCTGCCTTCGTTGTTGTGTGGGATAACGTGGCCTTCCACCACTCTGCTGCTCTGCCTTCGTTGTTGTGTGGGATAACGTGGCCTTCCACCACTCTGCCTTCGTTGTTGTGTGGGATCATGTGGCCTTCCACCACTGGTCTTCCACCACTCTGCCTTCGTTGTTGTGTGGGATCATGTGGCCTTCCACCACTCTGCTGCACTGCCTTCGTTGTTGTGTGGGATAACGTGGCCTTCCACCACTCTGCCTTCGTGTTGTGTGGGATCATGTGGCCTTCCACCACTCTGCCTTCGTTGTTGTGTGGGATAACGTGGCCTTCCACCACTCTGCCTTCGTTGTTGTGTGGGATAACGTGGCCTTCCACCACTCTGCCTTCGTTGTTGTGTGGGATAACGTGGCCTTCCACCACTCTGCCTTCGTTGTTGTGTGGGATGCCTCCACCACTCTGCCTTCGTTGTTGTGTGGGATCACATGGCCTTCCACCACTCTGCCTTCGTTGTTGCGTGATCACATGGCCTTCCACCACTCTGCCTTCGTTGTTGTGTGGGATAACGTGGCCTTCCACCACTCTGCCTTCGTTGTTGTGTGGGATAACGTGGCCTTCCACCACTCTGCCTTCGTTGTTGTGTGGGATCACGTGGCCTTCCACCACTCTCTGCCTTCGTTGTTGTGTGGGATAACGTGGCCTTCCACCACTCTGCCTTCGTTGTTGTGTGGATAACGTGGCCTTCCACCACTCTGCTGCTCTGCCTTCGTTGTTGTGTGGGATAACGTGGCCTTCCACCACTCTGCCTTCGTTGTTGTGTGGGATAAGTGGCCTTCCACCACTCTGCCTTCGTTGTTGTGTGGGATAACGTGGTCTTCCACCACTCTGCCTTCGTTGTTGTGTGGGATAACGTGGCCTTCCACCACTCTGCTGCACTGCCTTAAGTTGTGTGGGATAACGTGGCCTTCCACCACTCTGCCTTCGTAGTTGTGTGGGATAATGTGGCCTTCCACCACTCTGCCTCGTTGTTGTGTGGGATAACGTGGTCTTCCACCACTCTGCCTTCGTTGTTGTGTGGGATAACGTGGCCTTCCACCACTCTGCTGCACTGCCTTCGTAGTTGTGTGGGATAACGTGGCCTTCCACCACTCTGCCTTCGTAGTTGTGTGGGATCATGTGGCCTTCCACCACTCTGCCTTCGTTGTTGTGTGGGATAACGTGGCCTTCCACCACTCTGCCTTCAGTTGTGTGGGATCATGTGGCCTTCCACCACTCTGCCTTCGTTGTGTGTGGGATCACGTGGCCTTCCACCACTCTGCCTTCGTTGTTGTGTGGGAGAATGTGGCCTTCCACCACTCTGCCTTCGTTGTTGTGTGGGATAACGTGGCCTTCCACCACTCTGCCTTCATTGTTGTGTGGGATCAGTGGCCTTCCACCACTCTGCCCGTTGTTGTGTGGGATCACATGGCCTTCCACCACTCTGCCTTGTGCGTGGGATCACATGGCCTTCCACCACTCTGCCTTCGTTGTTGTGTGGGATAACGTGGCCTTCCACCACTCTGCCTTCGTTGTTGTGTGATAACGTGGCCTTCCACCATGGGAACGTGGCCTTCCACCACTCTGCCTTCGTTGTTGTGTGGGATCATGTGGCCTTCCACCACTCTGCCTTCGTTGTTGTGTGGGATAACGTGGCCTTCCACCACTCTGCCTTCGTTGTTGTGTGGGATCACGTGGCCTTCCACCACTCTGCCTTCATTGTTGTGTGGGATAATGTGGCCTTCCACCACTCTGCCTTCGTTGTTGTGTGGGATCACGTGGCCTTCCACCACTCTGCTGCACTGCCTTCGTTGTTGTGTGGGATAACGTGGCCTTCCACCACTCTGCCTTCTGTGTGGGATAACGTGGCCTTCCACCACTCTGCCTTCACCAACACGCCACAGGATTGGGATGGACAGAGAGGCCTGGATGTCACCACATGCTAACATCAATGGGTGAGACTGTCCAATGATGGTTTGCTGTTACACAAACCACTCTGGCCCCTGCAATACACAGAGGCTCATTTATTTTCTGGATGAGCTGCATAATCAATGATGCCAGAGAGGACAGAGGGGCAAGAAACTCCCCTACCTTCGTTGTTGTGTGGGATTATTCCACCACTACATGTTGATCATGTGGCCTTCCACCACTCTGCCTTCGTTGAGAACATGGCCTTCCACCACTCTGCCTTCGTTGTTGTGTGGGAATGGCCTTCCACCACATGCCTTCGTTGTTGTGTGGGATAACGTGGCCTTCCCACCACTCTGCTGCACTCGTTGTCCTTGTGTGGGATAATTCCAATCTGCCTTCGTTGTTGTGTGGGATACGTGGCCTTCCACCACTCTGCCTTCGGGTTGGGATTACGTGGCCTTCCAGAACTTAGTTGTGTGGGATCACGTGGCCTTCCACCACTCTGATGTGATGTTGATGGGAGAACGTGGCCTTCCACCACTCTGCCTTCATGTTGATGGGAGAACTAGAACCCTCCACCACTCTGTACGTTGTATGAGTGATTATACTATACATGTTGATGAGAACTGGAACTTCCACCACAGTACTGTACAGTATGAGTGATTATACTCCACCACATGTTGATGAGAACTAGAACGTGGCCTTCCACCACTCTGCCTTCGTTGTTGTGTTGGATGAGAATACTATACATGTTGTGGAACCTTCCACCACTCTGCAGTATGTTGTTGTGTTATACGTATCCACACTCTGCCTTCGTTGTTGTATGGGATCACGTGGCCTTCCACCACTCTGCTGCACAGTTGTTGTGATTATAACTATACATGTTGTGATGAGAAACGAACCTTCCACCATATGCCTGATTATACTATACAGGAGAAGAAATGTGAGTAACGTGGATGTCCCAGGCCAGAGAGGAGCTAACATTGGGTGCAGAACTGTACATGTTGTTTGAGAACACTCATTAGAACCCTCACAATACAGAGAGGCTCATTTATTTTCTTGATGAGCTGCAGTGTGATTATACTATACATGTTGATGAGAACTAGAACCCTCACAGTTATTGTACAGTATGAGTGATTATACTATACATGTTGATGAGAACTAGAACCCTCACAGTTCTGTACAGTATGAGTCGTTGTTGTTATACTCCATACATGTTGATGAGAACTAGAACCCTCACTGTCGTTGTACAGGATAAGATTACCACTCTGCCTACGTTGTTGTGTGGGAGAACGTAGCCTTCCACCACTCACAGTTATTGTACAGGATGAGTGGCCTTATACTATACATGTTGATGAGAACTAGGCCTTCCACAGTTCTGCCTTCAGTATGAGTGGGATTATACTATACATGTTGATGAGAACTAGGCCTTCCACCCTCTGTACAGTCACAGATGCACATCCCAGGATGGAGTACTATTCCTGCCTCCATTCTCCCCTTGTAAACACATGATGTTATTCTCTGCGTGGAGGTGGAAGGTTTAGAACCATCCACATGACCAGTATGTCCTTATGGATATATGAATACATGGTGATGGCGAACTTCTCCTGAAGACTGCCAGGGTTGGATTAGACATTCCAGATATACTCCAAGATGCATCGCCAGAGAAGACATGAGTGATTATGAGAACTTATACATGTTGATGAGAACTAGAACCTCACAGTACTGTACAGTATGAGTGATTATACTATACATGTTGATGAGAACTAGAACCCTCACAGTACTGTACAGTATGAGTGATTATATTATACATGTTGATGAGAACTAGAACCCTCACAGTACCGTACAGTATGAGTGATTATACTATACATGTTGATGAGAACTAGAACCCTCACAGTACTGTACAGTATGAGTGATTATACTATACATGTTGATGAGAACTAGAACCCTCACAGTTCTGTACAGTATGAGTGATTATACTATACATGTTGATGAGAACTAGAACCCTCACAGTACTGTACAGTATGAGTGATTATACTATACATGTTGATGAGAACTAGAACCCTCACAGTACTGTACAGTATGAGTGATTATACTATACATGTTGATGAGAACTAGAACCCTCACAGTACTGTACAGTATGAGTGATTATACTATTCATGTTGATGAGAACTAGAACCCTCACAGTTCTGTACAGTATGAGTGATTATACTATACATGTTGATGAGAACTAGAACCCTCACAGTACCGTACAGTATGAGTGATTATACTATACATGTTGATGAGAACTAGAACCCTCACCGTACTGTACAGTATGAGTGATTATACTATACATGTTGATGAGAACTAGAACCCTCACAGTACTGTACAGTATGAGTGATTATACTATACATGTTGATGAGAACTAGAACCCTCACAGTTCTGTACAGTATGAGTGATTATATACATGTTGATGAGAACTAGAACCCTCACAATATGAGTGATTATACTATACATGTTAATGAGAACTAGAACCCTCACAATATGAGTGATTATACTACACATGTTGATGAGAACTAGAACCCTCACAGTACTCTACAGTATGAGTGATTATACTATACATGTTGATGAGAACTAGAACCCTCACAGTGCTCTACAGTATGAGTGATTATACTATACATGTTGATGAGAACTAGAACCCTCACAGTACTGTACAGTATGAGTGATTATACTATACATGTTGATGAGAACTAGAACCCTCACAGTACTGTACAGTATGAGTGATTATACTATACATGTTGATGAGAACTAGAACCCTCACAGTGCTCTACAGTATGAGTGATTATACTATACATGTTGATGAGAACTAGAACTCACAGTACTGTACAGTATGAGTGATTATACTATACATGTTGATGAGAACTAGAACCCTCACAGTTCTGTACAGTATGAGTGATTATACATGTTGATGAGAACTAGAACCCTCACAATATGAGTGATTATACTATACATGTTGATGAGAACTAGAACCCTCACAATATGAGTGATTATACTATACATGTTGATGAGAACTAGAACACTCACAGTACTAT
Source organism: Oncorhynchus masou masou (assembly GCF_036934945.1). Classification (NCBI taxonomy): domain Eukaryota; kingdom Metazoa; phylum Chordata; class Actinopteri; order Salmoniformes; family Salmonidae; genus Oncorhynchus; species Oncorhynchus masou. The sequence continues at coordinate 63,215,697 of NC_088241.1, read as the reverse complement.
ACAGTATGAGTGATTATACTATACATGTTGATGAGAACTAGAACCCTCACAGTACTGTACAGTATGAGTGATTATACTATACATGTTGATGAGAACTAGAACCCTCACAGTACTGTACAGTATGAGTGATTATACTATACATGTTGATGAGAACTAGAACCCTCACAGTTCTGTACAGTATGAGTGATTATACATGTTGATGAGAACTAGAACCCTCACAATATGAGTGATTATACTATACATGTTGATGAGAACTAGAACCCTCACAATATGAGTGATTATACTATACATGTTGATGAGAACTAGAACCCTCACAATATGAGTGATTATACTATACATGTTGATGAGAACTAGAACCCTCACAGTACTATACAATATGAGTGATTATACTATACATGTTGATGAGAACTAGAACCCTCACAGTACTGTACAGTATGAGTGATTATACTATACATGTTGATGAGAACTAGAACCCTCACAGTACTCTACAGTATGAGTGATTATACTATACATGTTGATGAGAACTAGAACCCTCACAGTACTCTACAGTATGAGTGATTATACTATACATGTTGATGAGAACTAGAACACCCTCACAGTATGAGTGATTATACTATACATGTTGATGAGAACTAGAACCCTCACAGTACTCTACAGTATGAGTGATTATACTATACATGTTGATGAGAACTAGAACACCAGTACTATACAATATGAGTGATTATACTATACATGTTGATGAGAACTAGAAACTCACAGTACACAGTATGAGTGATTATACTATACATGTTGATGAGAACTAGAACCCTCACAGTATGAGTATGAGTGATTATACTATACATGTTGATGAGAACTAGAACCCTACACAGTACTATACAGTATGAGTGATTATACTATACATGTTGATGAGAACTAGAACCTCACAGTACTATACAGTATGAGTGATTATACTATACATGTTGATGAGAACTAGAACCCTCACAGTACTATACAGTATGAGTGATTATACTATACATGTTGATGAGAACTAGAACCCCCAGTACTGTACAGTATGAGTGATTATACTATACATGTTGATGAGAACTAGAACCCTCACAGTACTCTACAGTATGAGTGATTATACTATACATGTTGATGAGAACTAGAACCCTCACAGTACTATACAGTATGAGTGATTATACTATACATGTTGATGAGAACTAGAACCCTCACAGTACAAGTATGAGTGATTATACTATACATGTTGATGAGAACTAGAACCACAGTACTATACAGTATGAGTGATTATACTATACATGTTGATGAGAACTAGAACCCTCACAGTACTATACATATGAGTGATTATACTATACATGTTGATGAGAACTAGAACCCTCACAGTACTATACAGTATGAGTGATTATACTATACATGTTGATGAGAACTAGAACCCTCACAGTACTATGTATGAGTGATTATACTATACATGTTGATGAGAACTAGAACCCTCAGTACAAGTATGAGTGATTATACTATACATGTTGATGAGAACTAGAACCCACACAGTATGAGTGATTATACTATACATGTTGATGAGAACTAGAACCCTCACAGTACTATACAGTATGAGTGATTATACTATACATGTTGATGAGAACTAGAACCCAGTACTATACAGTATGAGTGATTATACTATACATGTTGATGAGAACTAGAACCCTACACAGTATGAGTGATTATACTATACATGTTGATGAGAACTAGAACCCCCAGTACACAGTATGAGTGATTATACTATACATGTTGATGAGAACTAGAACTCACAGTACTGTACAGTATGAGTGATTATACTATACATGTTGATGAGAACTAGAACCCTCACAGTACTATACAGTATGAGTGATTATACTATACATGTTGATGAGAACTAGAACCCTCACAGTACTATATATGAGTGATTATACTATACATGTTGATGAGAACTAGAACCCTCACAGTACTATACAGTATGAGTGATTATATTATACATGTTGATGAGAACTAGAACCCTCACAGTATGAGTGATTATACTATACATGTTGATGAGAACTAGAACCCTCACAGTACTATACAATATGAGTGATTATACTATACATGTTGATGAGAACTAGAACCCTCACAGTACTATACAATATGAGTGATTATACTATACATGTTGATGAGAACTAGAACCCTCACAGTATGAGTGATTATTATACATGTTGATGAGAACTAGAACCCTCACAGTACTATACAGTATGAGTGATTATACTATACATGTTGATGAGAACTAGAACCCTCACTATAAGTATGAGTGATTATATTATACATGTTGATGAGAACTAGAACCCCCTCTATACAGTATGAGTGATTATATTATACATGTTGATGAGAACTAGAACCCTCACAGTATGAGTGATTATATTATACATGTTGATGAGAACTAGAACCCTCACAGTACTATACAATATGAGTGATTATACTATACATGTTGATGAGAACTAGAACCCTCACAGTACTATACAGTATGAGTGATTATACTACACATGTTGATGAGAACTAGAACCCTCACAGTATGAGTGATTATTATACATGTTGATGAGAACTAGAACCCTCCAGTACTATACAGTATGAGTGATTATACTATACATGTTGATGAGAACTAGAACCCTCACAGTATGAGTGATTATATACATGTTGATGAGAACTAGAACCCTCACAGTACTATACAGTATGAGTGATTATATTATACATGTTGATGAGAACTAGAACCCTCACAGTATGAGTGATTATATTATACATGTTGATGAGAACTAGAACCCTCACAGTATGAGTGATTATATTATACATGTTGATGAGAACTAGAACCCTCACAGTATGAGTGATTATATTATACATGTTGATGAGAACTAGAACCCTCACAGTACTATACAGTATGAGTGATTATATTATACATGTTGATGAGAACTAGAACCCTCACAGTACTATACAGTATGAGTGATTATACTATACATGTTGATGAGAACTAGAACCCTCACAGTATGAGTGATTATACTATACATGTTGGTGAGAACTAGAACCCTCACAGTACTGTACAGTATGAGTGATTATACTACACATGTTGATGAGAACTAGAACCCTCACAGTACTATACAGTATGAGTGATTATTATACATGTTGATGAGAACTAGAACCCAGTACTATACAATATGAGTGATTATACTATACATGTTGATGAGAACTAGAACCCTCACAGTACTGTACAGTATGAGTGATTATATTATACATGTTGATGAGAACTAGAACCCTCACAATATGAGTGATTATTATACATGTTGATGAGAACTAGAACCCTCACAATATGAGTGATTATTATACATGTTGATGAGAACTAGAACCCTCACAGTACTGTACAGTATGAGTGATATATGATTATACATGTTGATGAGAACTAGAACCCTCACAATATGAGTGATTATACATGTTGATGAGAACTAGAACCCTCACAATATGAGTGATTATATTATACATGTTGATGAGAACTAGAACCCTCACAATATGAGTGATTATATTATACATGTTGATGAGAACTAGAACCCTCACAGTACTGTACAGTATGAGTGATTATATTATACATGTTGATGAGAACTAGAACCCTCACAATATGAGTGATTATACTATACATGTTGTTTTAAATTATTATTATTATTGGACTTTCAGGAATTTGTTTCAACTTTACATTTTTCACAAGTAAAATAAAGGCTATTGAAGCAAATTGCTGCAGTTCTGATTAATTCTTGTTACATATATCTTAGTACAGTCAATAAAGTGAAAAGGTGTTATTCTTATTCTATAATGAAATACTGATTTATGTGAACAAATCATTCAAACTTCAAAGAGAAAAGTTAATAATATACAGTGGGGAGAACAAGTATTTGATACACTGCCGATTTTGCAGGTTTTCCTACTTACAAAGCATGTAGAGGTCTGTAATTCCTATCATAGGTACACTTCAACTGTGAGAGACGGAATCTAAATCAATCAAAAATCCAGAAAATCACATTGTATGATTTTTAAGTCATTCATTTGCATTTTATTGCATGACATAAGTATTTGATACATCAGAAAAGCAGAACTTAATATTTGGTACAGAAACCTTTGTTTGCAATTACAGAGATCATTCATTTCCTGTAGTTCTTGACCAGGTTTGCACACACTGCAGCGGGGATTTTGGCCCACTCCTCCATACAGACCTTCTCCAGATCCTTCAGGTTTCGGGGCTGTTGCTGGGCAATACGGACTTTCAACTCCCTCCAAAGATTTTCTATTGGGTTCAGGTCTGGAGACTGGCTAGGCCACTCCAGGACCTTGAGATGCTTCTTACAGAGCCACTCCTTAGTTGCCCTGGCTGTGTGTTTCGGGTCGTTGTCATGCTGGAAGACCCAGCCACGACCCATCTTCAATGCTCTTACTGAGGGAAGGAGGTTGTTGGCCAAGATCTCGCGATACATGGCCCCATCCATCCTCCCCTCAATACGTTGCAGTCGTTCTGTCCCCTTTGCAGAAAAGCATCCCCAAAGAATGATGTTTCCACCTCCATGCTTCCTTCACGGTTGGGATGGTGTTCTTGGGGTTGTACTCATCCTTCTTCCTCCTCCAAACACGGTGAGTGGAGTTTAGACCAAAACGCTCTATTTTTGTCTCATCAGACCACATGACCTTCTCCCATTCCTCCTCTGGATCATCCAGATGGTCATTGGCACACTTCAGACGGGCCTGGGCATGTGCAGGCTTGAGCAGGGGGACCTTGTGTGCGCTGCAGGATTTTAATCCATGACGGCGTAGTGTGTTACTAATGGTTTTCTTTGAGACTGTGGCCCCAGCTCTCTTCAGGTCATTGACCAGGTCTAGCTGTGTAGTTCTGGGCTGATCCCTCACCTTCCTCATGATCATTGATGTCCCACGAGGTGAGATCTTGCATGGAGCCCCAGACCGAGGGTGATTGACCGTCATCTTGAACTTCTTCCATTTTCTAATAATTGCGCCAAAAGTTGTTGCCTTCTCACCAAGCTGCTTGCCTATTGTCCTGTAGCCCATCCCAGCCTTGTGCAGGTCTACAATGTTATCCCTGATGTCATTACACAGCTCTCTGGTCTTGGCCATTGTGGAGAGGTAGGAGTCTGTTTGATTGAGTGTGTGGACAGGTGTCTTTTATACAGGTAACGAGTTCAAAAAGGTGCAGTTCATACAGGTAATGAGTGGAGAACAGGAGGGCTTCTTAAAGAAAAACTAACAGGTCTGTGAGAGACGGAATTCTTACTGGTTGGTAGGTAATCAAATACTTCTGTCATGCAATAAGATGCAAATTAATGACTTAAAAATCATACAATGTGATTTTCTGGATTATTGTTTTAGATTCTGTCTCTCACAGTTGAAGTGTACCTATGATAACAATTACAGACCTCTACGTGCTTTGTAAGTAGGAAACCTGCAAAATTGGCAGTGTATCAAAAACTTGTTCTCCCCACTGTATGTAATGCTCACTGTTAGTGTTTTTCAGGTCAGAGCGTTGTGAGTGACAATGTATTCTTTCTGAGTGAGAACTGTTGTTATGGTCGAACAAGCTTATTTTGAGACATGTATGAAGTGTTTTGGTTGTTTGAGTGAGTTTTGGAGGTGAGATTAACTGTTTGGCAAAGATGCATGTTGGTAATGCAGACTGTAGTTTTGAAAAAGAGGCTTCAAAATTGGACGATGCTTGTTAGCAATTGAATAAAACTACAAGTCCCACAATGCAGTAGGCCTATAGTGATCTCAGTCCTAAGGAATGAAAGATAAGCCACAATGAACAATGACACGCATGAAGAATACTCACAGGGTTTCCGTCTATCCCTCCACTGCCCTAGAAAACACAAAACATATACATTATTTTTATTTTTTTATTTAACCAGGTAGGCCAGTTGAGAACAAGTTCTCACAACTGCGACCTGGCCAAGATAAAGCAAAGAAGTTCGACACATATAACAACACAGAGTTACACATGGAGTAAACAAACATACAGTCAATAATACAGTGAGTGCAAATGAGATAAATGAGATAAGGCAATAAATAGGCCATAGTGGCGAAGTAATTACAATATCGCAATTAAACACTGTACAGTACCGTGTCAAAAGTTTAAACACACCTACTCATTCAAGGGTTTTTCTTTATTTTTACTATTCTCTACATTATAGAATAATAGTGAAGACATCAAAACTATGAAATAACACATATGGAATCATATAGTAACCAAAAAAGTGTTTTAGATTTGAGATTCTTTAAAGTAGCCACCATTTGCCTTGATGACAGCTTTTCATACTCTCAACCAGCTTCATGAGGTAGTCACCTGGAATGCATTTCAAATAACAGGTGTGCCTTGTTAAAAGTACATTTCCTTAATTTGTTTGAGCCAATCAGTTGTGTTGTGAAAAGGTAAGGGTGGTATACAGAAGACAGACCTATTTGGTAAAACACCAAATCCGTATTATAGCAAGAACAGCTCAAACAAGCAAAAACAATTTACAATTGCGACCTGGCCAAGATAAAGCAAAGCAGTTCGACACATACAAGAATGCAGAGTTACACATGGAGTAAAACAAACATACAGTCAATAATACAGTAGAAAAATAAGTCTATATACGAGGTGAGCAAATGAGGTGAGATAAGGGAGGTAAAGGCAAAAAAAGGCCATGGTGTCGGAGTAAATAAAATATAGCAAGTAAAACACTGGAATGGTTGATTTGCAGTAGAAGAATGTGCAAAGTAGAGATAGAAATAATGGGGTGCAAAGGAGCAAAATAAATAAATAAATACAGTAGGGAAAGTTGTTTGGGCTAAATTATAGATGGGCTATGTACAGGTGCAGTAATCTGTGAGCTGCTCTGACAGTTGGTGCTTAAAGCTAGTGAGGGAGAAAAGTGTTTCCAGTTTCAGAGATTTTTGTAGTTCGTTCCAGTCATTGGCAGCAGAGAACTGGAAGGAGAGGCGGCCAAAGGAAGAATTGGTTTTGGGGGTGACCAGAGAGATATACCTGCTGGAGCGCGTGCTACAGGTGGGTGCTGCTATGGTGACCAGCGAGCTGAAACCACTACTAAAGGACACCAATAAGATGAAGAGACTTGCTTGGGCAAAAAAAACACGCGCAATGCACATGAGAACGGTGGAAATCTGTCCTTTGGTCTGATGGGGCCAAATTAGAGATTGTTGTTTCCAACTACCGTGTCTTTGTGAGACATAGAGTAGGTGAACGGATCATCTCTGCATGTGGTTCCCACCGTGAATCATGGAGGAGGAGGTGTGATGGTGTGGGAATTCAAGTCACACTTAACCAGCATGGCTACCACAGCATTCTGCAGCAATATGCCATCCCATCAGGTTTGCACTTAGTGGGACTATAATTTGTTTATCAACAGGACAATGACCCAACACACCTCCAGGATGTGTAAGGGCTATTTGGCCAAGAAGGAGAGTGATGGAGACGTGCTACTTCAGATGACCTGGCCTCTACAATCACTCAACTTCAACCCAATTGCGATGGTTTGGGATGAGTTGGACCGCAGAGTGAAGGAAAAGCAGCTAACAAGTGCTCAGCATATGTGGAACTCCTTCAAGAATGTTGGAAAAGCATTCCAAGTGAAGCTGGTTGAGAGAATGCCAAGAGTGTGCAAAGCTGTCATCAAGGCCAAGGTTGAAGAATCTCAAATCTCAAATATATTTGGATTTGTTTAACACTTCTTTGGATACTACATGATTCCATATGTGTACAGCTCCCACAATCTACTTATTATCAATTTCTTTCAAACAATCATCAGTCATTTTTTTGTCAGTGCAGTACATGTTGAGTGCCCTTCTCTATAAGCATGCTGAAAGTCTGTTGTTCATTTGTTTACAGAGAATTAGAACTTTGCTATGTGTCGGCAGCAAGCTGATTGGTTGGCTGAGGTGCTTTACCATACCATGACTTTAGCTTCATTCCAGGTCAGAAGAAAAACATTTTCCTCCAGACGGATTAAAATGATGACAAATACGAGTGGCAATAAAGTCTGCTACCCTCCTCATTCGCTTTCCATTTAAGTTGTCAATACCAGGTGGTTTATCTTTAAAAAAATGTTTGGATTTGTTTAACACTTTTTTGGTTACTACATGACTCCATAGTGTTCTTTCATAGTTTTGATGTCTTCACTATTATTCTACAATGTAGAAAATAGCACAAATAAAGAAAAACCCTTGAATAAGTAGGTGTCCAAACTGTTGACTGGTATTGTATAAAAACGACTTCAAAAAACGTACATAAAAAACTGCTATTCTAAACCACTGAATGAGGTAACAATACAGCCGTCATCGTGGCCACTGGCTGTGGGCATGAAACCACCTAAATGGGCCATTAAAAGGAGTCAATAGCAGAATTAAAGAGAGAGAACACCAATGGAACTGAACTATTTTGGTGAGAAATACGCCTGCCGAGACAAACCACACAAATGTCTAGGAGTCAGAGTGAACAAATGAATCGGCCGGAAACAGATACAACTGTGATTTGCAATTACAATACAGTGCTGATCAACATGAACAATAGAGGGTGAAGGGGAGGGGATGTTGTGGTAACAGACAGGTTCTTACTGGCTGGCCCTCGTTACCGGGTGTTCCTGCTGGTCCTGGGGGCCCCAGGGGGCCCCTGGGTCCTGGCAATCCCTGAGAGAAGCCTTTGCTAAAGAGACTGTGTGGGCCTGGGGGCCCGGGGGAGCCAGGGGGGCCGGCTGGCCCTGGATCTCCTTGCTCTCCTTTCTGACTGGAAGTCCTCTGGAGAGAGAGAGAGAGTCACCCCATGAGAACATTAAGTGTGGTAGTGTGGTATATTGGCAACCAATGATTTGTTTGATGGCTGGTGATATCCATGATGTGTATTAACCCTAGATGACTGACAGGGGCCTCTGTTTGGAAGCCACTGCACAGCCATCTTGTTACTCCTCCTCCAGTGTAAAACAGATGTTGGAAGATATAGAAATACATTTATTAATGTCTATATTCATTTTAGACAAGTATATTCTATTACAGACACCTTAATGCAAACAAAACAAATAATGAAAGAGCATATTCTTTAATAAATACATTTTTAATTTTTAGAGAGGACTAATGTTACTGTCCCCATGTAATTTTGTCCTTGAATCCTTTTATTGAAATACTGTAAAAATTCCATTCATTCCTATGGAATACTGCTTCTTCCGGGCAGTACCAATATGGAGGCCGGTGGCTTCTAAGCCTCTCATTGGTCATTGCATACTGTAGTAGCATCATCAATCCAGGGTTTATACACATCATTACTATAGGGCAGGTAACACATTATCGGTCTTCAGTTGCATTCTCTTAAATCTGTCAACAACTCATACTTACACTGCTTGGTCTGTAGTCTGCATCCGCAGTCCGACTTGGTCCTGTGGCCAAAGATACAATCTCAATATATATGGCTCTGTGTCTTACCAGGTTTTATCGCCCCCTGGTGGCTCATCATTTCAACACCACAAGGGATAATAATAATAATAATATATTCATGCAGTGTTATGTACAATCTACCTCCATGTCTCTCGCTCACATCTCTCACCTCTCTCTACTTTCAGCTCCACGTCCTGACCTGAGATCTCATCAGCATCCTCATCGTCACTGGGCGATGCCTCTGTGGGAGGGGCGCGCACAGGGGTGCCCCATGGTTCCTCTGGCTGAGACGGTAGGCGGAGGTAGCAGAGAGAGAGGAAGAGAGGGGGGATGGGGGTCAGGATTGTTACAGAATGTATTTTGAACAACCTTCATCTAATCTTTTTTTTTTAAGATTGTAACTTTGTGTGTGTGTGTGTGTGGTCTCTGTGTGTGTGTCTGTGTGTGTGTGTGTGTGTGTGTGTGTGTGTGTGTGTGTGTGTGTGTGTGTGTGTGTGTGTGTGTGTGTGTGTGTGTGTGTGTGTGTGTGTGTGTGTGTGTGTGTGTGTGTGTGTGTGCACTGACAGACGAGCAGAAGTGCTAAACCAGCTAAGCAGGAAGAGGCTGGGACCACATACACACTGGCCCTAAATCATTCCCTGCCTCAGCACATGCCTTGCTCCCGGATTAAGCTTCCCTGGTATACAGATCTAGGATCCGTTTTCCTTCCCCAAATCCTAACTTTCACCATTAGGGAGAAAACAAACAGACCCTAAATCAGTGATTTGGACCTCATCCTGTGTGGGTTGTGGAGTAGTTGTCCAAATCACTGATTTAGGGTCTTGTTTTCTCCCTAATGGTGAACGTGGAAGCCATCCTGGAACAGAGAGGTTTAGCAGTCAAATCACCCTTCCTGAGTCTACCCCAACGCCAGCTACAACAGAGGACACAAACAAGCTGGGAGTAGGAACAGCCTCAAGGAAAAGTAAGGATGACGACAGAGTAGACCACGAACATACAATTAGGCTAATGGTCACAGATTTGATCAGAACAGATTTTAAAAAAAAAACACAGATCTCAGAGTTTTCATGGTTGTTGAACTTTTACTATTCATTAAATATGACCTTAGTCACCTTGGACAACTAAAAACAGTATGTATTTCTTTTTATCAAATTCACAAAACAGAGCTTTTAGAGAAAGAGGCTTCCTTGAGGGTTCAGCTTTGATTCGGAGCACCTGGATTAAATCTAAGCAATAGCAGTTAAACGATCATACAGCTGGACACTGAGCGAGAGAGGGTGAGAGAGAGAGCGAGAGAGAGTAGAAGAGAGAGAGGGCGAGAGAGAGGGACAGAGAGTGGAAGAGAGAGAGCAAGACAGAGTGGAAAGAGAGAGAGGGCGAGAGAGAGAGCAAGACAGAGTGGAAGAGAGAGAGCAAGAGAGAGTGGAAGAGAGAGGGAGAGTGGAAGAGAGAGCAAGACAGAGTGGAAGAGAGAGAGCATGACAGAGTGGAAGAGAGAGAGCAAGATAGAGTGGAAGAGAGAGAGCGAGAGAGCGTGGAAGAGAGAGGGAGAGAGTGGAGAGAGAGAGCGAGAGAGAGTGGAAGAGAGAGAGCGAGAGAGAGTGGAAGAGAGAGGGAGAGAGTGGAAGAGAGAGTGACAGAGTGGAAGAGAGAGAGCAAGAGAGAGTGGAAGAGAGAGAGCAAGAGAGAGTGGAAGAGAGAGAGCAAGAGAGAGTGGAAGAGAGAGAGCGAGAGAGAGTGGAAGAGAGAGGGAGAGAGTGGAAGAGAGAGCAAGACAGAGTGGAAGAGAGAGAGCAAGACAAAGTGGAAGAGAGAGAGCAAGACAGAGTGGAAGAGAGAGAGCAAGACAGAGTGGAAGAGAGAGAGCAAGAGAGTGGAAGAGAGAGAGCAAGAGAGTGGAAGAGAGAGAGCAAGAGAGTGGAAGAGAGAGAGCAAGAGAGTGGAAGAGAGAGAGCAAAGAGTGGAAGAGAGAGCAAGAGAGAGTGGAAGATGGAGAAGGCAAGAGGGACAGAGTGGAAGAGAGAGGGAGAGAGAGTGGAAGATGGAGAGGGCAAGAGGGAGAGAGTGGAAGAGAGAGAGGGGAAGAGGAGAGGGCAAGAGTGGAAGAGAGAGAGTGGAAGAGAGAGTGGAAGAGAGAGTGGAAGAGAGAGAGCAAGAGAGAGAGAAAGGGCAAGAGAGAGCGAGAGGGCGAGAGAGAACAAGAGAGAGTGGAAGAGAGAGAGGGCAAGAGAGAGAAAAAGAGCGAGGGCGAGAGAGAGAGGGAGAGAGAGTGGAAGAGAGCGAGGGCGAGATAGAGTAGAAGAGAGAGATAGGGCGAGAGAGAGTGAGTGAAAGATAGAAAGGGCGAGAGCAAGAGAGAGTGGAAAAGAGAGGGGGCGAGAGAGAGAAGGTGAGAAAGAGGGTGAGCGAGAGAAGGTGAGGGAGAGTGGAAGAGAGGGTGAGAGAGAGAGGGTGAGAGAGAGAGGGAAAGGGTGAGGGAGAGTGGAAGAGAGGGTAAGAGAGAGAGGGTGAGGGAGAGTGGAAGAGAGGGTGAGAGAGAGAGGGTGAGGGAGAGTGGAAGAGAGGGTGAGAGAGAGAGGGTGAGGGAGAGTGGAAGAGAGGGTGAGCGAGAGAAAGAGATAAGTAGTAACCCTGAGTGTGTAGCCAAACTCAGCGTTTCCCAAACTCGGTCCTGGGTCCTCCCCCCCCTCCTGGGTGCACGTTTTGTGATTTGGCCCTCGCACTACACAGCTGACTAAGATAACCAACTCAGTGACAAGCTTCTTGACGTTGGCCTTTTGGTGAGGTTTATGACCCCGATAAATACCTTTCCTCTCTCTCTAATCTCCAGAGTGACTCTTGGAAAGCCCTTTGTTAACTTCTTGAAACTCCCCATCCCGGATCCGGGTTTGTGACTAAAGCCTCAGGCTCATTAGCATAACGCAACGTTAACGATTTCTGAAAATCGCAAATAAAATGAAAATAATGCATCTGCTCTCAAGCGTAGCCTTTTCTTAACAACACTGTCATCTCAGATTTTCAAAATATGCTTTTGAACCATAGAAATTGACTAATTTGTGTAAGAGTATGCAAAGCTAGCATAGCATTTTGAGTAGCATTTAGCACACAACATTTTCACAAAAACCAGATAACCAAATAAATAAAATCATTTACCTTTGAAGAGCTTCTGATGTTTTCAATGAGGAGACTCTCAGTTACATACCAAATGCGCAGTTTTTCCTGAAAGCGTCTGTGTGTAGGAGAAATCGTTCCGTTTTCTACATTTCTGGCCCGAAAATTCAGTCACCTACAACGTAAAACTTTTTCCGGATTAACTACATAATATCGACCGAAACATGGCAAACGTTGTTTGGAATCAATCCTCAAGGTGTTTTTTCACATATCTCTTCATTGATATGCAGTTCGTGGAAGCTTGCTTTCCTCTCTGTACCCCATGGAAAAATACTTGCAGGTGACTTTTGCGCAATTTGGCGCAGGACACCGGGCGGACACCTGGTAAATGTGGTCTCTTATGGTCAATCTTCCAATGATCTGCCTACAAATACGTCACAATGCTGCAGACACCTTGGGGAAAAACGACAGAAAGGGCAGGCTCATTCCTCTCGCATTCACAGCCATATAAGGAGACAATGGAAAACAGAGCCTCAAAAATCCTTGTCATTTCCTGGATGCCATCTCATCTTGGTTTTGCCTGAAGCTCACGTTCTAGGGCACGCACAGAGAATATCTTGGTATTTCTGGACACGTCAGAGTGTTTTCTTTCGAATGCTATCAATTATATGCATAGTCGAGCATCTTTTTGTGACAAAATATCTTGTTTAAAACGGGAACGTTTTTCATCCAAAAATGAAATAGCGCCCCCATAGATGTAAGAGGTTAACATAGAGAGTCTGGTAACATAAAAGGGTGGGGACCAGAACCATATTTCAGTAATCCAACCAGTTAAAAAATATGCGTTGGTACTTAAAAAATATGATATCAGATCAGTTGTCATCTGAGACATCATTACTGATGATAGGATGACATAAACACTATCTTGGAAAGTCTACACATTATAGTTATGAGATTCACATGGAAATGTTGTGCAATTTAAATGTTTAAATATGAAACTATTTCTGAAAAGATTAAATGTAATTTTAGCTTCTAAATGAGAGAATTGGTTTTCATAAGTGAACTAGGCTCAACACAGTGGCCCCGCCCAAGTGAACAGACATTGGTTGTAAACTATGAAACACGCCCTTCTCTCCCCACTACATAAGCCCGTGTTAACGAAATTAACATTTGTATTCCCGAGGACGTGATGACGATGGTCCATACGTTAAAAGGGCTAATATCAAACTACAGAACTAAGCCAACTTCAGCGTGAGCTTAAAGTATGTCAACTTGGTATGAACTTTGAACTCTTATTCACTAAAGAAGTGATACCTACTAGGGGTCGAGTGAGTAGCAGCAGCTGTAAATGTGGGCTTGGAAAGGACGGACAAAGTATCTCTTCTAACACATGACGACACTACTGCAACGTATCCACTCTACCACCAGACATTCTTCAGAGGACAGGAAAATCTCTGTTGGGCAACACGGCCTTCCATCTACGACTAACCTATTGAAGCACGGCTCAGAGTAAATATTTCTTGCATTTTCCTTTTCCAAATGGGTGGTTATTTAGAATGCATAAGAGTCTGTATTTACGCTAGCATAGCTTTACAAAGTCCGATCAGAGACCAAATTCCTTTGTTCCTCAGTCTTCCCACACTTTCATTCAAAACTCAACCCCCTTTCTTTGTGTAACCAGCCGGCATATCGGTTCCGTCCGCCAGGGACGTTTTCTTTTATGACATAATTAGTACTCAATGTATGACCCATCCTGTGTATATGTAATCCTGTGTGATTGTTTAGGTATTTAGTAAATAAATAAACCACATTTTGTATTGCGATTCATCTTGTTAGCCAGGGTTCGTGAAGATAACCGACAATTCTACGATGTTCAGATGAGACTGAATAAGGTGACGATTAATAATTGACTGCTATTGATGTAAAAGATGACCAGGTCTTTACGAGTTTATTCGGAAGATAACAGCTCTATAAAAAATATATATTTCGCCCGACTTTCTAGTTAATTACATTTACATGATTGGTTCAATCAGGTAATATTAATTGCAGAGAAAATATTTGATAGAATAGCATGTCATATCACTTAATCCGGCATAGCCAAAGACACCACACAGCTGTGTAGTGTTAGGGCAAAACCCCAAATGTGCACACTGTGTGGTCTCTCCCACTGAAACCCTTTATCTCATCACAGTCTTTACAGATGATATCCAATCCCTGGTAATGGGAGAGAAAAGCTCAAGGGAAACTGGAAGGAAAACTCAGCCAAGCATCAGCAGCTGTTTTGATGTTAAGCAGTGTGCTTGGTGTCCATGTGACAGTTGAAGGAAGATGGAAGGCAGTGTTCAAGAGAAAGTTATGGTGCCAATCTTGCTTATATCTGGGATTGAGGCCTGCGGTTACAGTCTGGTGCCATCCTTGTAAATAATGCAGGATCTCCACAAATAGCATGGGATATGTCAACGTTAGATCACTTTTGAGGCATGACATGTAATACCAAGACATCTCTCTCCAAACGGGCAGAGGGAGGAAGAAGAGGGGTGGTTGGGCAGGGGGAGGAGGAAGAGGAGTGGCTGGGCAGGGGGAGGAAGAAGAGGAGTGGTTGGACAGGGGGAGGAAGAAGAGGAGTGGTTGGACAGGGGGAGGAAGAAGAGGAGTGGTTGGGCAGGGGGAGGAAGGAGAGGGGTGGTTGGGCAGGGGGAGGAAGAAGAGGAGTGGCTGGGCAGGGGGAGGAAGAAGAGGAGTGGTTGGGCAGGGGGAGGAAGAAGAGGAGTGGCTGGGCAGGGGGAGGAAGAAGAGGAGTGGCTGGGCAGGGGGAGAAAGAAGAGGAGTGGTTGGGCAGGGGGAGGAAGAAGAGGAGTGGCTGGGCAGGGGGAGGAAGAAGAGGAGTGGTTGGGCAGGGGGAGGAAGAAGAGGAGTGGTGGGCAGGGGGAGGAAGAAGAGGAATGGCTGGGCAGGATGAAGGAAGAAGAGGAGTGGCTGGGCAGGGGGAGGAAGAAGAGGAGTGGCTGGGCACACATCACAACTGCTGCTTCCAGACTCTTGATATATGGCTCAGTTTACACAACTAATAAAAGGCACTAAAGTAACTAAGTTACAGGGGAAAAACCTATGTGTTGTTGTCTAAACGGCTGTGTGTGGGGGGGCACAGATCCTTCAATGTATCAGAAAGCAGTTAACTATTCAGAAGAGGATATATGCTTTCCTCTCAGACATGGTCCAAGAAGGTCAGACCAGATCTGGTTGAGCTCACAGCGTTTCTCAGATAGGAGAACCTGGCTAGAGGAAACGGAATGGCATATCTTCACGTCTCCCATCAAACTGGTCCCATTAACTTGAATTGTCTGTGTAAAAGTATAACATTAGACCGTCCCCTCGCCCATACCCAGGCGCAAACCAGGGACCCTCTCCACACATCAACAACTGACACCCACGAAGCATCGTTACCCATCACTCCACAAAAGCCGCGGCCCTTGCAGAGCAAGGGGAACTACTACTTCAAGGTCTCAGAGCAAATGACGTCACCAATTGAAACACTATTTAGCGCACCGCTAACTAAGCTAGCCGTTTCACATCCGTTACACTTACCCCCCTTTTGACCTTCCTCCTTTTCCGCAGCAACCAGTGATACGGGTCACGGTACCAATGTAACAGTATAACTTTAGAGCGTCCCTTCGCCCATACCCGGGCGCGAACCAGGGACCCTCTGCACACATCAACAACTGACACCCACGAAGCATCGTTACCTATCGCTCCACAAAAGCAGAGGCCCTTGCAGAGCAAGGGGAACCACTACTTCAAGGTCTCAGAGCAAGTGACGTCACCAATTGAAACGCTATTTGGCGCGCACCGCTAACTAAGCTAGCCGTTTCACTTCCGTTACACTCACCCCCCTTTTGACCTTCCTCCTTTTCCGCAGCAACCAGTGATACGGGTCACCGCACCAATGTAACAGTAAAACTTTAGACCGTCCCCTCGCCCACATCCGGGCGCGAACCAGGGACACTCTGCACACATCAACAACTGACACGCACGAAGCATCGTCACCCATCGCTCCACAAAAGCCGCGGCCCTTGCAGAGCAAGGGGACCTACTACTTCAAGGTCTCAGAGCAAGTGACGTCACCGATTGAAACGCTATTTGGCGCTCACCGCTAACTAAGCTAGCCGTTTCACATCCGTTACATCTGGATGTGCTGTAGATACCCCTACTGTGTTAGGAGGAGGGAGTTAGAAGGTGTACATGTTGATGATGTATAACGACGTATTGATCATGTATGGGGGCGGCAGGTAGCCGAGAGTGTTGGGCCTGGAACCAAAAGGTTGCTAGATTGAATCCCTGAGCTGACAAGATAAAACAATCTGTCGTTCTACCCCTGAACAAGGCAGTTAAACCCACTGTTCCCCAGTAGGCCGTCATTGTCATTTGTTCTTTTAAATAAAATAAAAATGTTTTTAAAATGTCGTAAAACTATCCTTGTGGGTTTATGAAAGTGTGATAGAATATGTGTGTACAGGGTTGGGTCTGGGTCGCTCACCACAGTGTACTCTCTCTCCTCCACTACCTTCTTCACTTCATCCAGAGTTTCAGTGTACTCTCTCTCCTCCACTACCTTCTTCACTTCATCCAGAGTTTCTGTGTCATCGAAGGAGTCGTCTCCACTCCCATAGCCAGATGCCTGAAAGAGGGTAACAATGGAAGGGCGACAGTAACAACCTTGTATTTTCATTACATAACACTAAAGTTATGACATTGGAATCTCACTAATAGTTTTACATATTCAATAGGCAGTGAGGAAGAATAGTCTAGATGCTTCTATCACAAGCAAATTGTCTAATGCTTTTCCAAGTATTTAAAATATATATATATATATATTAAACCTTTATTTAACTAGGCAAGTCAGTTAATTATTAAGAACAAATTCTTATTTTACAAGTAGCAATAACTTGTGCTTAAAAACGGAGCTAAAAACAGAGAAAATAATTAACTAAATCATGAATAAAACAACTGGAGTTCAGTGCTGTTTTCACCAGAAAGCGAATGAATCTTTCAACACACAACCCTGCGATGTCCTCTAACCACCACTAGAGGGGCTGATGGTCCCATTCATCATCAGCATGTCAGGTTTCAGGATGGAGTAAGGTAGAAGTTCAGCACATTACCACTGATGTAGGTTCAGATTTGACATTTTCATCATCCTAATGGTGTTAGTATTGGGGTGGTTGAAATCTGAGATCTTAGATCAGTGGTTAGAGGTCCACGTACAGTGTCCACTAGATAGTCTCTCCTGGCATCCTTTCCTTTATGATAACTCATCTGAAAATACTTGATAGTTGTTGATAGCTGTATGGTGGAAACCTTGCGAGTCCTACCTTTTCCTACCCAGTCCCACCCAGTCCCATCCAGTCCCACCCAGTCCCATCCAGTCCCACCCAGTCCACCCAGCTATACCCAGTCCCATCCAGTCCCACCCAGTCCCATCCAGTCCCACCCAGTCCCACCCAGTCCCATCCAGCTATACCCAGTCCCATCCAGTCCCACCCAGTCCCATCCAGTCCCACCCAGTCCTACCTTGTCCTACCCAGTCCTACCCAGTCCCACCTTGTCCTACCCAGTCCCATCCTGACCTACCCAGTCCCATCCTGACCTACCCAGTCCTGACCTACCCAGTCCCACCCTGACCTACCCAGTCCTACCTATTAGGGCTCAAGTGAAAAGAAGGTCAGATGTAGTATTGGGAAACACTCACATAGGGGTCGTCCTCTTCACACAGGTCATCTTGGGCTGTGGGGTATCCCTTCAGAACCAGCTGCTGGATACAACCCTGGGGAGAGAGAGGTTAAGGCACATTATCACTAGTATAAACACTAACAGTACCCTGGGGAGGGAGAGAGAGGTTAAGGCACATTATCACTAGTATAAACACTAACAGTACCCTGGGGAGGGAGAGAGAGGTTAAGGCACATTAACACTAGTATAAACACTAACAGTACCCTGGGGAGGGAGAGAGAGGTTAAGGCACATTAACACTAGTATAAACACTAACACTACCCTGGGGAGAGAGAGGTTAAGGCACAGTATCACTAGTATAAACACTAACAGTACCCTGGGGAGAGAGAGGTTAAGGCACATTATCACTAGTATAAACACTAACAGTACCCTAGGAGGGGGGGTTAAGGAACATTAAATATAGTATACACACTCACAGTAAATGCATGACCTGATTTGATTTGCCAGCTCTCAACATGTACCTCAACCTGGTAACAGGTACCTCGACCTGGTAACAGGTACCTCGACCTGGTAACAGGTACCTCGACCTGGTAACAGATACCTCGACCTGGTAACAGGTACCTCGACCTGGTAACAGGTACCTCGACCTGGTAACAGGTACCTCGACCTGGTAACAGGTACCTCGACCTGGTAACAGGTACCTCGATCTGGTAACAGGTACCTCGACCTGGTAACAGGTACCTCGACCTGGTAACAGGTACAGTGCCTTGCGAAAGTATTCAGCCCCCTTGAACTTTGCGACCTTTTGCCACATTTCAGGCTTCAAACATAAAGATATAAAACTGTATTTTTTTGTGAAGAATCAGCAACAAGTGGGACAAAATCATGAAGTGGAACGACATTTATTGGATATTTCAAACTTTTTTAACAAATCAAAAACTGAAAAATTGGGCGTGCAGAATTATTCAGCCCCTTTACTTTCAGTGCAGCAAACTCTCTCCAGAAGTTCAGTGAGGATCTCTGAATGATCCAATGCTGACCTAAATGACTAATGATGATAAATACAATCCACCTGTGTGTAATCAAGTCTCCGTATAAATGCACCTGCACTGTGATAGTCTCAGAGGTCCGTTAAAAGTGCAGAGAGCATCATGAAGAACAAGGAACACACCAGGCAGGTCCGAGATACTGTTGTGAAGAAGTTTAAAGCCGGATTTGGATACAAAAATATTTCCCAAGCTTTTAACATCCCAAGGAGCACTGTGCATGCGATAATATTGAAATGGAAGGAGTATCAGACCACTGCAAATCTACCAAGACCTGGTCGTCCCTCTAAACTTTCAGCTCATACAAGGAGAAGACTGATCAGAGATGCAGCCAAGAGGCCCATGATCACTCTGGATGAACTGCAGAGATCTACAGCTGAGGTGGGAGACTCTGTCCATAGGACAACAATCAGTCGTATATTGCACAAATCTGGCCTTTATGGAAGAGTGGCAAGAAGAAAGCCATTTCTTAAAGATATCCATAAAAAGTGTTGTTTAAAGTTTGCCACAAGCCACCTGGGAGACACACCAAACATGTGGAAGATGGTGCTCTGGTCAGATGAAACCAAAATTGAACTTTTTGGCAACAATGCAAAACGTTATGTTTGGCGTAAAAGCAACACAGCTCATCACCCTGAACACACCATACCCACTGTCAAACATAGTGGTGGCAGCATCATGGTTTGGGCCTGCTTTTCTTCAGCAGGGACAGGGAAGATGGTTAAAATTGATGGGAAGATGGATGGAGCCAAATACAGGACCATTCTGGAAGAAAACCTGATGGAGTCTGCAAAAGACCTGAGACTGGGACGGAGATTTGTCTTCCAACAAGACAATGATCCAAAACATAAAGCAAAATCTACAATGGAATGGTTCAAAAATAAACATATCCAGGTGTTAGAATGGCCAAGTCAAAGTCCAGACCTGAATCCAATCGAGAATCTGTGGAAAGAACTGAAAACTGCTGTTCACAAATGCTCTCCATCCAACCTCACTGAGCTCGAGCTGTTTTGCAAGGAGGAATGGGAAAAAATGTCAGTCTCTCGATGTGCAAAACTGATAGACATACCCCAAGCGACTTACAGCTGTAATCGCAGCAAAAGGTGGCGCTACAAAGTAATTTTGCATGCCCAATTTTTCAGTTTTTGATTTGTTAAAAAAGTTTGAAATATCCAATAAATGTCGTTCCACTTCATGATTGTGTCCCACTTGTTGTTGATTCTTCACAAAAAAATACAGTTTTATATCTTTATGTTTAGAGCCTGAAATGTGGCAAAAGGTCGCAAAGTTCAAGGGGGCCGAATACTTTCGCAAGGCACTGTACCTTAACCTGGTAACAGGTACCTCAACCTGGTAACAGGTACCTCAACCTGGTAACAGGTACCTCAACCTGGTAACAGGTACCTCAACCTGGTAACAGGTACCTCAACCTGGTAACAGGTACCTCAATCTGACAAAGACTCTTCAAGACAGCAGCCTTTAAACTGCTATAACAGAACATAGATCCCACTAACAATGACTGTCAGGAGGGTCGAATGAAACATAGCATGTTTGACTAATCTGTTTATGGGTCTATCCAGAGGACAAACACCTGTTTTCAATCCAACAAAGTGGAGAGGAGAGAGGAGGAGGGGAGGGAGAAGACAGAAGGGGAGAGGAGGGAGAAGAGAGGCTCAGTAAACTAAATCAAGTCCATCTGATGCTATAAAGAGAGGTTGAAGGTAAACAGGAAATGTTTCCATGCAACAGCTCTGATTCCATTAAAGTTTTATGAGCTTTTCTGAGATCAATATTATTATTTGGTCATTTTTACCCCCTTTTTCTCCCCAATTGGTAGTTACAGTCTTGTCCCATCACTGCAACTCCCGTACGGACTCGGGAGAGGCTGCTTCTTGACACACTGCTCGCTTAACCCAGAAGTCAGCCGCACCAACGGATGCAACACCAAACACCGTACGGCTGGCGACCGAAGTCAGCGTGCATAATTCAAATACTGAGCTCAAATACTCTATTTGTTTAGGAAATTATAGTATTTTAACCTAATCAAATTGTCAGAGAAAGAGATTTTGTAACAAGTCATATTTTGTTTCTCAACTACTGTAGGAAGGGGTCAACATTATTGACACACCTTGTTTTCAATACCTTTCCCTTGTGAGGATAACGGCACTAAGCCTTTTTCTAAAAACAAACTGTGAGGGATCTTAAACCATTCCTCACAGAACTTTTCCAGATCCGTGAAATCCTTCGTCTGCGTTTATGGACTGCCCTCTTCAATTCAAACCACAGATGTTCAATGGGGCGGCAGGGTAGCCTAGTGGTTAGAGCATTGGACTAGTAACCGGAAGGTTGCGAGTTCAAACCCCGAGCTGACAAGGTACAAATCTGTCATTCTGCCCCTGAACAGGCAGCTAACCCACTGTTCCTAGGCCATCATTGGTAATAAGAATGTGCTCTTAACTGACTTGCCTGGTTAAATAAAGGTTAAAACATTTTTTTTTAAATGGGTTTCAAGTCTGGAGACCATCTCTTTGTTCTGTAATGTGTGCTTGGGGTTATTGTGTTGCTGGAAGATCCACTTGCCGCCAAAGTTCACAGGCAATCAGATTATTTGACAAAAAATGTCCTGGTCCTGGGTAGAGGTCATGATGCGGTTGACCTTAACAAAGACCCCCAGGATCAGTGGAAGCAAAATATCCCCATAAAATCAAAGATTCACCACTATATTTTACAGTAGGTATGGGGTCCTTTTTTGCTTGTGCATTGTCAGTTCGATGGCAAACCCACCCCTGGTGTGCGTCGCCAAAAAGCTTACATTTTTTGGTTGACGTGAAGAGAAAAAAAAAACCCAGAGCTATTTGATGCACATTGTTTGGCAGGACAACAAGAAGAGTGTTTTCCTCACAGCACAACACATCGTATGGTGTAGAGTACCATGTCTGTTGCACCAAGTGACCGCTGCTAAGACAGCTGACATGGAAGTGTTGTGATGTCATAAGCGATGTAATTAATGGTTCTATGAAGAGGTACATAATGCTGTGTACGTCAGGGTTACACAAAGTCTCTTAGCAAGAGTTTATACTCTGCTTAAATATACAACAAACACAAAACTAAAGGAAATGAACATGGGACTCAGAGACGGTTGTTTTTGAAGTCTAGTGGTCCTAAACCAGCATGAGTTCTTATCCAAATCAGCTGTGGTCGACTGCCCCACACACACACACACACACACACACACGCACGCACGCACACACACACACACACACACACACACACACACACACACACCTCAATTTTTCCATAATGCAGTGTGAGGTGCTTTCAGGAGCGCCACCGCTGTTGCGTCTGTTTGTTAGTGTTCCTCACAGGGGAAGAAACAGGATATCAGATTCCAACACAAACACACTATCAGCTGGAGGCCTCACTGCCTACAACACACATTGA
>NC_088241.1:63072910-63182910 GCF_036934945.1 Oncorhynchus masou masou | reverse complement strand
TGACGCTTTGCTTTCAGGCCAAAGAGTTCAATGTTGGTTTCATCAGACCAGAGAATATTTTTTTCTCATGGTCTGGGCGTCTTTAGGTGCTTTTGGCAAACTCCAAGCCAGCTGTCACGTGCCTTGTACTGAGGAGTGGCTTCCGCCTGGCCACTCTACCATAAAGGCCTGATTGGTGGAGTGGTGCA
This sequence comes from Oncorhynchus masou masou, assembly GCF_036934945.1. Classification (NCBI taxonomy): domain Eukaryota; kingdom Metazoa; phylum Chordata; class Actinopteri; order Salmoniformes; family Salmonidae; genus Oncorhynchus; species Oncorhynchus masou. The sequence goes on along the minus strand of NC_088241.1, from coordinate 63,182,722 downwards.
GAGATGTTTGTCCTTTTGTCAGAGTGGTTCTTGGTCAGAGTGGTTCTTGAGGTTCCAAACTTCTTCCATTAAAGAATGTTGGAGGCCAGTGTGTTCTTGCGGACCTTCAATCCTGCAGGAATTTTTTGGGACACTTCCCCAGATCTGTGCCTCGACACAATCCTGTCTAAGAGCTCTACGGACAATTCCTTCGACCTCATGGTTTTGTTTTTGCTCTGACATGCACTGTCAACTGTGGGACCTTATATAGCCTTATGAAATCATGTACAATCAATAGAAATTACAACAGATGGACTCCAATCAAGTTGTAGAAACATCTCAAGGATGATCAATGACAACAAGATGCACTTGAGCTTAATTTTGTGTCTCATTGCAAGGGGTCTGAATACTTATGTCAATAAGGTAATTCTGATTTTAAATTTTTAATACATTTGCTAACTTTTCTAAAAACCTGTTTAAGCTTTGTCATTATTATTGTGTGTAGTTAGATTTTTTTTTAAATATATGTTTATTTCAGAATATGTCTGTAACTATCACCTTCTGACCATAGTTCTGATATTTTATTCTTTGTTTTAGTATGGTCAGGGCGTGAGTTGGGGTGGGCAGTCTATGTTTGTTTTTCTATGTTGGTTTTTGTGTTCGGCCTGGTATGGTTCTCAATCAGAGGCAGGTGTCGTTAGTTGTCTCTGATTGAGAATCATACTTAGGTAGCCTGGGTTTCACTGTTGGTTTGTGGGTGTTTTGTTTCCGTGTGAGTGTTTGGGCCACACGGCACTGTTTCGGTTTTGTAAATTCACGTCATCATTTATTGTTTTGATTCAGTGATCAGTGCTTTCTTTAATTAAAATCATCATGAACACTTACCACACTGCGCTTTGGTCCGATCCTTACTCCTCCTCCTCCTCAGACGAAGAGGAGGAAATCCATTACAGAAACACAAGAGGACCACCACCACAAGAGGACCAATCAGCAGCGACCGAAAACACAATACTCCTGGACTTGGGAGGAGATTTTGGACGGCAAGGGAGCCTGGGCACGAGCAGGGGAATATCGCCGCCCTAAAGCAGAGCTGAAGGTAGTGAAAGCAGAGAGACGCCGGTATGAGGAGGCAGCACGGCTGGAAGCCCGAGAGGGCTTGGGGGGGGGGCACATGGGGAGTGTGGCTAAGTCAGGTAGGAGACCTGAGCCAACTCCCCGTGCTTACCGGAGAGGCACCATTATGCGGTGGAGCACCCCGGTGCGCTCCCGTCATAGCATCGGTCTATGACGGGACTTTGTTTTGTGTTCACTTTGAAAAGAGACTAATTTACCTAGAAGTAATTCACGGGATCAAAAGACTTGTCACCAGTGACTTCAGCGTCCCGCTTTTTGAGTGACAGACATGTTTTGGGGGTGATGTCAGCCCCGGGTGGTTTGAAAAACATGAAAAAAGGAGCAAGCTGGCTAGGTAAACATTAGCGTATTCAGCTGAGTGAGGACACACAGGCAGGTGAGCGATGGTCTCCTGTAAGCACAAAGCCCGTCTGTTAGCAGCAGGCTTAGAGGTGAGTAAACACGGGCATTAGCCTTGAGCCCAGCAAAGCGCCTAGCGCCCTAGCCTTGATCCAAGGCCTACAGCACTTATGTGGGAATGAATGAGGAACATTCATAGAGACTCAGCCCTGAGTTAGCATACATGCTAATGCAACTACAAGAGAGATTTGCTGAGATGACACCGAGCCACTGCTTTCTACCACACAGGAGTAGATAAATGGCTTGGATTTGAGAAAGATCTACTGTTTGGTGCACTGAGTCATGTGCACACACACACACACACCATTCAGTCATTACCTACAGTACTAGGGACTGGAACCTCAAAAATTCTAATCTCACCAGCAATGGTTAAGTGGGTCATGTCCACAAATTAAAATTAGACTTAAAACTGTACTCTGGGGAGGTGTTGCCCCCGAACGCCAAGGAGTGTTTTTAATTAACTACTGCGGTAATGACTCTATTTTCACACTACTAGTCCCTGCTTTTCAGGATGTATGTTACGGAGTGGTATTAGTGCCAATTAAATGTCTGAAAATACATTTACAAATGATTTGAATTCTGTTGGACTTAATCTCTCTCCATATGATTTCACCATTTAGATAGGACTATCACGGAAACAGAAGCTTTACAATGTTACAATGCAAACAGCAAGCCGAGCTAAATCCGGTCAAAATCCTTAAGAGCCTTGAATCTGGTATCAGTCCCATGGCCTTCATCTTTGACACCATACATGCGGCTTACCTCTGTCATATTTCAGGAAAAGGAGGACATTTTTCACCATAAACTCAGTACGAATATTCCTCTCTCTATCAACACTGAGCAGGGACAGTGAAGAAGCAGATTGATACATGCATTTTTTAAATATATTTTTTTTTACGGGAATTAAAGTTCAATTGGTATGAAAAGAGCCAGATGTATATCTTTTTATTTACCTTGGCAAGTCAGCTAAGAAAAAAAGTCTTATTTACAATGAAGACTTAACTGCCTTGTTCAGAGGCAGAATGACACATTTTTACCTTGGGGATATGATCTAGCAATGATCTACCTCAGGGATATGATCTAGCAGCCTTTCAGTTACTGGCCCAATGCTCTAACCACTAGGCTACCAGCCGCCCTGAATGGATGGGGCTGAAAGAAGACATTTCTACCCTCTCTGTTCCGTAGTCCTCTATTGGAGGAAAAACATAAATACCTTCCTGGGATTCATAATTCATATTTGGAGAAACCTCTTGGTCGTTTATTAACAGAGTCAATTTTTCGTGAAGTTTAATCAGGCGAATCAATACAAGCACTGTTTTCTCTGCTAATTTCTTTACCAGCCAGCCAAGCTTTCGTCCCAAGCCTAACTAGTGCCCTTGAGAGAACGCAAATATGTTTTTCTCTTGTAAAATTAATTATATCACAACATTTGGAAAGAATTGACATGACAGAAATGTGGGTGTAAACATCAAGAAAAGATTCAAGATTGGTCACTGCAGGTTTTGGGCAAGTGCATTAAATATAAAATAGAATTAATTCCCTATTTTTTGGAAAACAAAAGAAGTGAAAATGTATATCTACTACATTCTAGCATCGAGACTAACCAATTAACGAGGTACAGTAATGTTTTCTGGATTGTGCGTGTATGTGTTGCATATGAGAGAAATTAGGTTCAGTTGCTAGGGGTTACACTGACTTGAACAAAGGGGAAAAAAGAAAAAGTATGCTGTCGCTGCTTTGCGGTCCAACCAATGATTCAACAATACGTTTAATATTCCGCACGTCCAAACTACCCTTCTGCTGACAGTATACACTGTCTGTGTCTGAATACCTACAATTACGCCCTAAACAGGCCGTTTGAATATGCGGCGGGAAAAGAATGTAGTTTAACAGAATGTTACATTTAGAAAATCGAGTATAATTGAAATGCCCGGATGTCGTACTCATTTCGGCTTTGACAACAGTTGATCAATACAGCGCCGTCAGAAAGAGCTGCTGGAAAACGCAGTAAAAGTGCTGTTTGAATGAACGCTTACGAGCCTGCTGCTGCCTACCACCGCTCAGTCAGACTGCTCTATCAAATATCAAATCATAGACTTCATTATAATATAATAACACACAGAAATACGAGCCTTAGGTCATTAATGTGGTCAAATCTGGAAATCTCTTATTACAGCCTGAATTCAAAACGGATTACATTTTAATTTTGTGCATTACCCCATTATGTCAAAGTGAAATTTTGTTTATAGACAATTTTCAAAATGAATATAAAATGTAAAGCTGAAATTTCTTGAGTCAATAAATATTCAACCTCTTTGTTATGACAAGCCTAAATAAGTTGAGGTGTAAAAATGTGATTTAACAAGTCACATAAGAAGTTGCATGGATTCACTCTGTGTGCAATGATAGTGTTTAACATGATTTTTGAATTACTACCTTATCTCTGTACCTCACACATACAATTATCTCTAAGGTCGCACAGTAGAGTACTGGATTTCAAACACAGATTCAACCACAAAGATCAGGTTGGTTTTCCAATGCCTCACAAAGAAGGGCATCCCTTTGATCATGGTGAAGTTATTCATTACACTTTGGATGGTGTATCAATACACCCAGTCACTACAAAGATACAGGCGTCCTTCCTAACTCAGTTGCCGGAGAGGAAGGAAACCGTGACGCCAATGGTGACTTTAAAACATCTGCAAGGACAAAGGAGTTTTTTAGGATAAAAAGAAACGGAATAGAGCACAGGCAAAGTTCTAGAGGAAACCCTGGTTCAGTCTCCTTCCAACAGACACTGGGAGACAAATTCCCCTTTACATTTACATTTAAGTCATTTAGCAGACGCTCTTATCCAGAGCGACTTACAAATTGGTGAATTCACCCCCTTTCAGTGGGATAATAATAAGTTGGTTACCAAGACGACATTGAATGTTCCTGAGTGGCCTAGTTACAGTGTTGACTTAAATTGCCTTGGAAATCTATGGCAAGACATGAAAATGGCTGTCTAGTAATGATCAACAACAAACTTGACAGAGCTTGAAGAATTGTTTTAAATAATAATGTGCAAATATTGTACAATCCAGGTGTGCAAAGCTCTTAGATTTACCCAGAAAGACTCACAGCTGTAATCACTGCCAAATGGGATTCTAACATGTATTGAGTCAGGGCTGTGATTACTTATGCAAATGATATATTTCTGTATTTCATTTGCAACACATTTGCAAAAAAAAAGAAAAAAAAAGTTTTCCCTTTGTCATTATAGGGTATTGTGTGTCAATGGGTGAGAAAAAAATATATTAAATAAATGTTCAATGCAGGTTGTAATACAACAAGATGTGGAATAAATCAAGGGGTATGAATACTTTCTGAAGGCCCTGTAGATACGGGGATGCTCTACTGAAATGAATGAATAGCGTAAAACAATGCAATCGTGCATTTTCTTTTCATCTAGTAGAATTTGCCATAAACTTTTCGGGAATTTCACATCCAAAATGCATTGGAAGAGGGGGGCTGCGAGGTTTGATAGCTAGATCTTTTCAAGTAAACAACAACAGAAGATGGCAAATAGCGAAGCTTCTGTGACGGTGTTTAAATGTATACTTTTTTTTGTTCTCCTTAAAATAATAAAAATAGTATTTCATGGTAACGTTACATACTGAACACTGACCCTGTATATAGCTTCCTCTCTCTGGTACTGATCAGCTAGCTCTCTGGTACACGTATTTAACGCCAGGACAGGGCTTGGAGTCAATCACACCACCGAATGCTGCAGGAGAACACCTGAAACCCCACCTCTTCAAGGAATACCTAGGATAGGATAAAGCAAATCCTTCTCAGTTCCCCCCCTGTAATGACTTAGATGCACTATTGTAAAGTGGCTGTTCCACTGATGTCAGAAGGTGAATTCACCTGGTATTTGTAAGTCGCTCTGGATGAAGAGCGTCTGTACTAAATGACTTAAATGTAAATGTAATGTAAATGTACTGAACACTGACCCTGTATATAGCTTCCTCTCTCTGGTACTGAACACTGACCCTGTATATAGCTTCCTCTCTCTGGTACTGAACACTGACCCTGTATATAGCTTCCTCTCTCTGGTACTGAACACTGACCCCGTATATAGCTTCCTCTCTCTGGTACTGAACACTGACCCTGACCCCTGGTACTGAACACTGACCCTGTATAGCTTCCTCTCTCTGGTACTGAACACTGACCCTGTATATAGCTTCCTCTCTCTGGTACTGAACACTGACCCTGTATATAGCTTCCTCTCTCTGGTACTGAACACTGACCCTGTATATAGCTTCCTCTCTCTGGTACTGAACACTGACCCTGTATATAGCTTCCTCTCTCTGGTACTGATCCTCTCTCTGGTACTGAACACTGACCCTGTATATAGCTTCCTCTCTCTGGTACTGAACACTGACCCTGTATATAGCTTCCTCTCTCTGGTACTGAACACTGACCCTGTATATAGCTTCCTCTCTCTGGTACTGAACACTGACCCTGTATATAGCTTCCTCTCTCTGGTACTGAACACTGACCCTGTATATAGCTTCCTCTCTCTGGTACTGAACACTGACCCTGTATATAGCTTCCTCTCCGTGGTACTGAACACTGACCCCGTATATAGCTTCCTCTCTCTGGTACTGAACACTGACCCTGTATATAGCTTCCTCTCTCTGGTACTGAACACTGACCCTGTATATAGCTTCCTCTCTCTGGTACTGAACACTGACCCTGTATATCCTTCTCTGGTACTCTGACCCTGGTACTGAACACTGACCCCGTATATAGCTTCCTCTCTCTGGTACTGAACACTGACCCTGTATATAGCTTGACCCTGTATATCTCTCTGGTACTGAACACTGACCCTGTATATAGCTTCATCTCTTATGTCTTGTTTTTTATTTAATTTATTTAATTAGTTCTATATTTTGATATTGAATACTGCACTGTTGGATAGGGCTTGTAAGTTCAGCATTTCACTGTACTTGTATATGTGACAAATAAAATGTGAAGATGATTTACGTAACTGGAGGGAAATTAAGTAGGGAGCACCAAAGAGAATTCCAGGGAGTTTACACAGTAGCATTGTAGTGGGTTACTGTGACTCATGACCATCCTGGAAACAGAGAAACGTCTGAGCTCAGGGGAGGTGGAGACCTTAGATGTTAAGATGCACACGGCTACTGTAAACCATCTGTAACATGTGGCTGCAGCTACCAAAGTGAGGACAAGGAACCCTAGCTTCCTCTGGTACTGTTATGTTTCTTTCTGGAATCGACCCCAAGTCCAGCTGTGCCCAGCTCTGATAGGTCAGCACAGAGAGAGAGAGAGAGCTTCCTCTCTCTGGTACTGAACCACTGTCAGTAGGGCTACAGTTTCACATAAGGCATAGGACTATTTTCTAGAGGGGTGCAACCCTGTATATAGGGGTTTTAATATCCGGTCATCCTGGAATGTCTGGTGGTTTTATGCCCCATGCCTTTTCACACACAGGTGGACGGATGGATGGACGGATGGACGGACGGACTGACCGACCGACGATTATGAAAAAGCTGTGGTAGGACACCATATACTTAACAGTCCTACCACCTAGCTTACAAAGCCTCATTATTTAACAGTCCTACCGCCTAGTGTACAAAGCCTCATTATTTAACAGTCCTACCACTTAGTGTACAAAGCCTCATTATTTAACAGTCCTACCACCTAGTGTACAAAGCCTCATTATTTAACAGTCCTACCACCTAGTGTACAAAGCCTCCTTATTTAACAGTCCTACCACCTAGGTACTGTACAAAGCCTCATTATTTAACAGTCCTACCACCTAGTGTACAAAGCCTCATTATTTAACAGTCCTACCACCTAGTGTACAAAGCCTCATTATTTAACAGTCCTACCACCTAGTGTACAAAGCCTCATTATTTAACAGTCCTACCACCTAGTGTACAAAGCCTCATTATTTAACAGTCCTACCGCCTAGTGTACAAAGCCTCATTATTTAACAGTCCTACCGCCTAGTGTACAAAGCCTCATTATTTAACAGTCCTACCACCTAGTGTACAAAGCCTCATTATTTAACAGTCCTACCGCCTAGTGTACAAAGCCTCATTATTTAACAGTACGTACCCACCTAGTGTACAAAGCCTCATTATTTAACAGTCCTACCACCTAGTGTACAAAGCCTCATTATTTAACAGTCCTACCACCTAGTGTACAAAGCCTCATTATTTAACAGTCCTACCACCTAGTGTACAAAGCCTCATTATTTAACAGTCCTACCGCCTAGTGTACAAAGCCTCATTATTTAACAGTCCTACCACCTAGTGTACAAAGCCTCATTATTTAACAGTCCTACCACCTAGTGTACAAAGCCTCATTATTTAACAGTCCTACCACCTAGTGTACAAAGCCTCATTATTTAACAGTCCTACCACCTAGTGTACAAAGCCTCATTATTTAACAGTCCTACATCACCTAGTGTACAAAGCCTCATTATTTAACAGTCCTACCACCTAGTGTACAAAGCCTCATTATTTAACAGTCCTACCACCTAGTGTACAAAGCCTCATTATTTAACAGTCCTACCACCTAGTGTACAAAGCCTCATTATTTAACAGTCCTACCACCTAGTGTACAAAGCCTCATTATTTAACAGTCCTACCGCCTAGTGTACAAAGCCTCATTATTTAACAGTCCTACCGCCTAGTGTACAAAGCCTCATTATTTAACAGTCCTACCGCCTAGTGTACAAAGCCTCATTATTTAACAGTCCTACCGCCTAGTGTACAAAGCCTCATTATTTAACAGTCCTACCGCCTAGTGTACAAAGCCTCATTATTTAACAGTCCTACCACCTAGTGTACAAAGCCTCATTATTTAACAGTCCTACCGCCTAGTGTACAAAGCCTCATTATTTAACAGTCCTACCACCTAGTGTACAAAGCCTCATTATTTAACAGTCCTACCACCTAGTGTACAAAGTCTCATTTAGACCCTCATTTTTGCTATACATTTGTAACCTAATGACCCCCATTCTGCTTAGTGTTGTACTTGGATAGGAGTGCAAATTACAGAGTGAGGTGTAAACCTCAGCAGACTGAATGGAACTTATATTATGAATGCAGGAGCTGTTGCGGCACAGGGGAGCACATTAAACAGCACGCAGACAGACTTTTTTTATGAACATCTGCATTCAACTGCGCTCATTACCCATTGACTTGGCCCTGACCATCTGTGGTTTGGTTCCTGCCCGACAGGCTCCATCTTAAATTCCAGCAGTGCTTTTTCACTGAGTCAGGAGAATCTAACAATACTAGGGTAGCTGAGGACAACCAGTCTACAGTAGCTAGTCTCTGATCACAGAGTCCAGAATGAATGACTGGCTGGCTGTTCATTATGTAGTTTGTTATGGAAACAAGATGGTTGCTGCCGGTGAGAGCTATGTGTAACTGCTCTGCTGTGTGGTCTACTGAGGCTTCGTACTGTAGCTAGTCAGACATCATGGTGCACCACAGAGATGCTGAGATCAGCTAACGATCCGTGAACTTTGTGGGAGGATATAATGTAATGTCCTCTGGGAATAATCTGGCAACCCGGGAAAATAGAGTTCTGCAATGCAAAGGCCTTATGTAAACCTGTGTAAAAGGAAATGGTGCCAACGGATATGGCTGCCGTGCTTCGAGCTCTTAGTAAACAGTATTTTTTTTTATGTGTTCTTTCTTACATTATTAGCCCAGGATTTTTTTGTGTTATTACATACAGCCGGGAAGAACTTTTGGATATCAGAGCGGCGGTAACTCACCAGCACAACCAGCATTACGACCAGGAATACAACTTTCCCGAATCGGATCCTTTGTTCGTTCCATAAAAAAAGCCATTCCTTGAAGAATAAAATAAGCAAACACATTTGCTGATCACCAAAAAACATGTGGGAGACTCCCAAACATATGGAAGAAGGTACTCTGGTCAGATGAGACAAACATTGAGCTTTTTTGGCCATCAAGGAAAACGCTATGTCAGGCGCAAACCTGAGAACTCTCATCACCCCAAAAAGACCATCCCCACAGTGGAGAATGGTGTTGGTAGCATCATGCTGTGGGGATGGTTTTCATCGGCAGGGACTGAATTGAAGGAATGGCGCTAAATGCAGGGAAATTCTTGAGGGAAACCTGTTTCAGTCTTCCAGAGATTTGAGACTGGGACGGAGGTTAATCTTCCAAAAGGAAATGACTCTTAGCCTACTGCTAAAGCAACACTTGAGTGGTTTAAGGGGAAACATTTAAATGTCTTGGAATTGCCTAGTCAAAGCCCAGACCTCAATCCAATTGAGAATCTGTAGTATGACATAAAGATTGCTGTACACCAGCAGAACCCATCCAACTTGAAGGCGCTGGAGCAGTTTTGCCTTGAAGAATGGCAAAAATCCCAGTGGCTAGATGTGCCAAGCTTATAGAGACATACATCAAGAGACTTGCAGCTGTAATTGCTGCAAAAGGTGGCTCTATGCACGTTCAAGTGTTCTGTTTTTTAAAATCTTATTTTTGTTTGTTTCACAAGAAAAAAATATTTTGCATCTTCAAAGTGGTAGGCATGTTGTGTAAATCAAATGATACAAACCCTCAAAAACTATATTTTAATTCCAGGTTGTAAGGCAATAAAATAGGAAAAATGCCAAGGGGGATGAATACTTTCGCAAGCCCCTGTATTACTGCACTGTTGGAGCTAGAAACACAAGCATTTCACTACACCCACAATAATGTCTGCTAAACACGTGTATGTGGCCAGCCAGCCAAGAGACAAGAAGGGTGAGTATCTAGCAGAGTTAGCTTAGCCCATCTTTACAGCAGTGGAGGCTGCTGAGGGGAGGACGGCTCATGGAATCCATGTGTTTGATGTATTTGATACCATTCCATCTATTTCCCGCTCCAGCCATTACCACAAGTCCTCCCCAATTAAGGTGACACCAAACTCCTGTGCTTTACAGCGTGCAGGATCATCTAGGCTAGTGACAGATCACAGGGACTACAGAGGCTTGAGCTGGGAGGCCTGTCTGTCTCCATATCTCTGCCTCTCTGTCTGTCTCCATATCTCTGCCTCTCTGTTTGTCTCCATATCTCTGCCTCTCTGTTTGTCTCCATATCTCTGCCTCTCTGTCTGTCTCCATATCTCTCTGAAGCACGCACACATGCTAACCCACTCACTCACAATCACACACACACATATACACACACACACACACTGGGGGTTGGAGGGGGGTAAGTGGGACTCTGTGGAGAGCATTCTTGTGCCCCATCCAACATTCAGACAACAGAGGTGGCCTCTTCTCTGCCAGGATGGTGGTCTTTCAGCCAACAACTCTTTGACCACAGAGCTGTATGACCTCAGGTGGTCTGTAAAGACAGAGAGAATGAGATTCTCCACTGATGGAGAATGTTAATGTATGGCCTGAGAGTGTTACCAATGCTGTGTGTGTGTGTGTGTGTGTGTGTGTGTGTGTGTGTGTGTGTGTGTGTGTGTGTGTGTGTGTGTGTGTGTGTGTGTGTGTGTGTGTGTGTGTGTGTGTGTGTGTGTGTGTGTGTGTGTGTGTGTGTCATTGAGAGAGCCTGTTGACAGTACACCAGACTCCCAGTCTGATGTGGTCACTCAGATGGAGCTCAGGGAGTGTGCGTGCGTGTGTGTGTGTTTCACCAGAGGATAAAAGATATGATCCTCCTTGTTAAGCAGACAGTGTAACACCATCCTAAAGGCAACACCTATCATGGATCAGTGGTAGGACACCAGTTTAAAACTAGTTAGGGATAGGTGGGACGCAAATGTCTCAACTGGCCAATTGCCAGGGAAAATGCAGAGCGCCAGATTCAAATAAAATATTATAAAATTCAAACTTTCATTAAATCACACATGTAAGATACTCAATTAAAGCTACACTCGTTGTGAATCCAGGCAACATGTCCGATTTAAAAAATGCTTTTCGGCGAAAGCATAAGAAGCTATTATCTGATAGCCTGCACCATCTGCACCAGCAGTAAACAAAGGAGCTAGCATATTTCAACCCTGCAGGCGCTACACAAAACGCTAAAATAAAATATAAAACATGCCTTTGACGAGCTTCTTTTGTTGGCACTCCTATATGTCCCATAAACATCACAATTGGTCCTTTTGTTTGATTAATTCCGTCCATATATATCCAAAATTTCCATTTATAAAGCTTGTTTGATCCATAAAAAAAAACAGCTTACAAAAAACGCAACATCACTACAAAATATTTCAAAAGTTGCCTATAAACTTTTGCCAAAATATTTCAAACTACTTTTGTAATACAACTTTAGGTATTTTTAAACGTTAATAATCGATCAAATTGTAGAAGGGGCAATCTGTGTTCAATACAGGAAAGAAAACAAACCAGCGTCACTTTTCACATCTTGCGCAACTCACAAAAGTGTCCCCAGTTTCTAGTTGGCCAACTTCTTCATTGCACAAATGTCACGCCTTGGTCTTAGTATTTTGTGTTTTAGTTAATTAGTTGGTCAGGCCAGGGTGTGACATGGGTTTATTGTTTGTTGTATTCTTAGTGGGGTTTTTTAGTTATTGGGATTGTAGCTGATTAGGGGTGTGTGTTACATAGGTTTGGCTGCCTGAGGCGGTTCTCAATCAGAGTCAGGTGATTCTCGTTGTCTCTGATTGGGAACCGTATTTAGGTAGCCTGGGTTTCGCTTTGTATTTCGTGGGTGATTGTTCCTGTCTCTGTGTAGTGTTCACCAGATAGGCTGTAATAGGTTTCACGTTCCGTTTTGTTGTTTTGTATTTATTAGTTATTTCATGTATAGTTCCGTTGTTTGTTTCACTAATAAACATGAGTAACCAACACGCTGCATTTCGGTCCGACTTTCTTGCGACAAACGAAGAACGTCGTTACAGAATCACCCACCACACACGGACCGAGCAGCGTGTCAACAGGCAGGAGCAGCCCAAAGAGGAGCCGCGTATTAAGGATTTCTGGACATGGGAGGAAATCCTTGACGGGAGAGGACCCTGGGCTAAACCAGGGGAGTGTAGCCGCCCAAAGGTGCAGCAGGCGTAGAGGAAACAGGAACTGGAAGGAGAAGGACCCTGGGCTCAGCCTGGTGAATATCGCTGCCCCAAGGAGGAACTAGAAGCGGCTAAAGCGGAGAGGCGCTGGTATGAGGAGGCAGCACGGCGACGTGGATGGAAACAGGAGCAGCCCAGAGAGGAGTACAGTATGGATATTACGACATGGGAAGAAATAGACAGGTGGGCGGCCGACCCAGAGAGATTGCCGGAGCCCGCCTGGGATTCGCTGGAGCAGTGCGAGGAGGGCTATAGGAGAATGGAGTCGAAAAAAAAGACACGGTGGCGCAGAGCGAAGCCCCAAAAATTTCTGGGGGGGGGGCTCAGAGGGGGAGTGGCTGAGTCAGGAGACAGACCTGAGCCAACTCTCCCTGTTTATCGTGAAGAGCCAAGGAGGAGACCAGAATCGGTGTTGGAGGTGAGCGAAGCAGAGACTGTGAAAGGAGTTAATGGGGAAATTGGAGGAGAAAGTAATGAGGGAGTTGCTAGTTTGGTGCTTTAGGTACAATATTCGTCCGACGGAGCGTGTCGGGGATTTAATGGCACCTGGGTCAGTGCTCCATACTAGTCCTGAGGTGCGTGTTAGTCGGCTGGTGAAAAATGTGCCAGCCTCACGCACTAGGCCTCCTGTTTACCTACCTAGCCTTGCACGTCCTGTGCCAGTCCTGCTCTCAGGCTCTCCAGTACACCTTCACGGTCCAGTCCATCCTGTGCCACCTTCACACACCAGTCCTCCGATGGTAACTCCCCACACCAGGCTTCCTGTGCCTGTCCTCTATCCAGTACCACCTCCACACCCCAGCCCTCCGGTAGCAGCTCCCCGCACTAGGCTTCCTGTGCGTGTCCTCGGCCCAATACCACCAGTGCCAGCACCACGCATCAGGCCTTCAGTGCGCCTCGCCTGTTCAGCGCAGCCAGCGCTTTTTCCCTCTCCTGCGCTGTCGGAGTCTCCCGCCTGTTCAGCGGTTCTAGAGACTTCCTCCTCTACAGCGCTGCCGGAGCCTCCTGCCTGTATGGAGCAGCTAGAGCTGCCAGTCTGCATGGAGCAGCCAGAGCTGCCAGTCTGCATAGAGCAGCTAGAGCTGCCAGTCTACATAGAGCAGCCAGTGTTGCCAGCCTGCATGGAGCAGCTAGAGCTGCCAGTCTGCATGGGGCAGCCAGAGCTGTCAGTCTGCTTGGAGCAACCAGAGTTGCCAGTCTGCAAGGAGCTGCCAGTCTGCAAGGAGCTGCCAGTCTGCAAGGAGCTGCTAAAGCCGTCAATCTGCATGGAGCAGCCAGAGCCGCCAGTCAGCATGGAGCAGCCAGAGCCGCCAGTCAGCATGGAACAGCCAGAGTCGCCAGTCAGCATGGAGCAGCCAGAGCCGTCAGTCAGCATGAAGCAGCCAGAGCCGTCAGTCAGCCAGACTCTTCCAGATCTGCCAGTCAGCCAGACTCTTCCAGATCTGTCAGTCAGCCAGACTCTTCCAGATCTGCCAGTCAGCCAGACTCTTCCAGATCTGCCAGTCAGCCAGACTCTTCCAGATCTGCCAGTCAGCCAGACTCTTCCAGATCTGCCAGTCAACCAGACTCTTCCAGATCTGCCAGTCAGCCAGACTCTTCCAGATCTCTATTCAGCCAGACTCTTCCAGATCTGCTATTCAGCCAGACTCTTCCAGATCTGCCAGTCAACCAGACTCTTCCAGATCTGCCAGTCAGCCAGACTCTTCCAGATCTGCCAGTCAACCAGACTCTTCCAGATCTGCCAGTCAACCAGACTCTTCCAGATCTGCCAGTCAACCAGACTCTTCCAGATCCGCCAGTCAGCCAGGATCTGCCAGATCTGCTAGTCAGCCAGGATCCGCCAGTCGGCCAGGATCTGCCAGTCAGCCAGGATCCGCCAGTCAGCCAGGATCTGCCAGATCTACTAGTCAGCCAGGATCCGCCAGTCGGCCAGGATCCGCCAGTCAGCCAGGATCCGCCAGTCAGTCAGGATCCGCCAGTCAGCCAGGATCCGCCAGTCAGCAAGGATCTGCCGGATTCAACTGCCTGGCTGGGCTTCATCTCAGTACTGGGCTTCTTCTCAGTACTGGGCTGCCTCTCAGTGCTGGGCTGCCTCTCAGTGCTGGGCTGCCCCTCAGTCCCGAGCTGCCCCTCAGTCCCGAGCTGTCCCTCAGTCCCGAGCTGCTCCTCAGTCCCGAGCTACCTCAGTCCCGAGCTGCCCCTCAGTCACAAGCTGCTCCTCTGTTCAGTAGGTTTCTGGGTGAGGACTATTCGGCCATGGTCGGCGGCGAGGGTGGATCATCCCAGGACGCGAAGGGGAGGAACAATGACATTTATGAAGTGGGGTCCACGTCCCGAGCCGGAACCGCCACCATGGACAGACACCCACCCGGACCCTCCCTATGGTTTTGAGGTGCGTTCGGGAGTCCGCACCTTAGGGGGGGGGGGGTTCTGTCATGCCTTGGTCTTAGTATTTTGTGTTTTAGTTAATTAGTTGGTCAGGCCAGGGTGTGACATGGGTTTATTGTTTGTTGTATTCTTAGTGGGGTTTTTTAGTTATTGGGATTGTAGCTGATTAGGGGTGTGTGTTACATAGGTTTGGCTGCCTGAGGCGGTTCTCAATCAGAGTCAGGTGATTCTCGTTGTCTCTGATTGGGAACCGTATTTAGGTAGCTTGGGTTTCGCTTTGTATTTCGTGGGTGATTGTTCCTGTCTCTGTGTAGTGTTCACCAGATAGGCTGTAATAGGTTTCACGTTCCGTTTTGTTGTTTTGTATTTATTAGTTATTTCATGTATAGTTCCGTTGTTTGTTTCACTAATAAACATGAGTAACCAACACGCTGCATTTCGGTCCGACTTTCTTGCGACAAACGAAGAACGTCGTTACAACAAAGGAATAACCTCAACCAAATTCCAAAGACTGGTGACATCTAGTGGAAGTGAAAACAGGTCGCTAAGAAATATCCCTTGGCAATAACAAGTCAGGGAGCAGAGAGAGGCAAAAGAAAATCTGAACAGTCCTCGGGGTTTTGCCTGCTACATAAGTTCTGTTATACTCACAGACATGATTCAAACAGTTTTAAAAACTTCTGAGTATTTTCTATCCAAATCTATGAATAATATGCATATCTTATATTCTTGGCATAAGTAGTAGGAAGTTGAAATTGGGCACGCTATTTATCCAAAGGAGAAAATTCTGCCCCCTAGCCCCAAGAGGGTATAACCAATAAAGAGCAAATCTGTATGACCTCAATACATCCATTTATACAGGAAATCATGTTCTCAAGTGCTCTGACTGAAAGAGAGTAGAGAGTACTCCCTGCCAAGCCCAATAGTGGCCACTGTGTGTGTGTGTTCACTTCTGACCAAAATCCCATACCAAAACAGGGCCTACTAACATAAATAAATATTTATAAGGAGGGTGTTACTGATAACGTTGTCTGGTCTCCTGTGCCATCCTGACTAGGCATAATGCCAAGGGCCAAAAAGGCCAAGGGCCAAATAGCTCTGTATAGCAGGTCAAAGACCTAACGGTCTCTCATGACTGGTCTACTCCTCCCAGATATCTTCATCTCTAATCTAGGTTGAATTTTTCATTTTGGCCTTTTGAGAAGCACGTTCACCAGGATTTCATAAAGGTACACGTAAAGGTACACGTATTCGCACTGATTCAACAGACAGGAAGATAGTGAATGGGTACCTCGGTTTGGTACGGGTACCTCGGTTCAATACGAATGGTCACAACAGACAGGAAGATAGTGAATGATGTCACAACATACAGGAAGATAGTGAATGGTGACAACATACAGGAACATAGTGAATGATGTCACAACAGACAATGACAGGAACATAGTGAATGATGTCACAACAGACAGGAAGATAGTGAATGATGTCCCCAATGAATACAACATAGTGAATGATGTCACAACAGACAATGACAGGAAAAGTGAATAACAACAGACAGGAACATTGAATGATGTCACAACAGACCCTGAATGATGTCACAACAGACAGGAACATAGTGAATGATGTCACAGGAAGATAGTGAATGAAGACAGGAAGATAGTGAATGATGTCACAACATACAGGAAGATAGTCACAACAGACAGGAAATAAATGTGACAACATACACAGTGAATGATGTCACAACAGACAATGACAGGAACATAGTGAATGATGTCACAACAGACAATGACAGGACCATAGTGAATGATGTCACAACAGACAATGACAGGAACATAGTGAATGATGTCACAACATACAGGAAGATAGTGAATGAAGTCACAACATACAGGAAGATAGTGAATGAAGTCACAACAGACAGGAAGATAGTGAATGAAGTCACAACAGACAGGAACATAGTGAATGATGTCACAACATACAGGAAGATTGTGAATGATGTCACAACAGACGATGACAGGAACATAGTGAATGATGTCACAACATACAGGAAGATTGTGAATGATGTCACAACAGACAGAAACATAGTGAATGATGTCACAACATACAGGAAGATTGTGAATGATGTCACAACAGTCACAACATACAGGAAGATTGTGAATGATGTCACAACAGACAATGACAGGAACATAGTGAATGATGTCACAGAAACTGGACTTGTGCCACAATTAGGATGCTTTTTAATTTTGCGTATTTAGCCAAATAAACAAAAATTAACAAGAGTAACTGTTGGCATTTGATTTTCCAACTGTACTGTAACCTGTACGATAATAAACGTGAAGCAAGTCCTGGGAGTGAATTTAATAAATAAACGAACATGAAACATAACAAGAAACACGAGTAGCATACAGACATAACATATAGGGGAGGTAATCAGGAAGGTGATGGAGTCCAGGTGAGTCTCATGAAGCGCAGGTGCACGTAATGAATGTTTTATTTTTTATTTAACCAGGTAGGCCAGTTGAGAACAAGTTCTCATTTACAACTGCGACCCGGCCAAGATAAAGCAAAGCACTGCGACACAAACAACAACATAGAGTTAAACATAGAATAAACAAGTGTACAGTTAATAACACAAAATAAAAAATAAAAAATCTATATACAGTGTGTGCAAATGACATGAGGTGGTAAGGTAATAAATAGCGAAGTAATAATGATCGTGACAGGTGTACAAAATATTGAGTACACTGGCGACAACAAGCACCAGAGAGGCGGAGAGTGAGTAGATGTGACAGTACCCTCTCCCTGATGTGTGGCTCCAGCCACGGGACACCAACCAGAGGGCCGGTCCCAAGGACCAGGCCGGTCGCTTCTGCTGAGGCGTGGGAACCTGTAGAGCCAGCTGAGGGGCGGGAGCCTGTAGAGCCAGCTGAGGCGCGGGAACCTGTAGAGCCAGCTGAGGCGCGGGAACCTGTAGAGCCAGCTGAGGCGCGGGAACCTGTAGAGCCAGCTGAGGCGCGGGAACCTGTAGAGCCAGCTGAGGCGCGGGAGCCTGTAGAGCCAGCTGAGGCACGGGAACCTGTAGAGCCAGCTGAGGCGCGGGTGCCTGTAGAGCCAGCTGAGGCACGGGAACCTGTAGAGCCAGCTGAGGCGTTAGCAGAGGCATCCCTGATAGCTTCGGCAATGGAAACCTGACGAGTTAGCAGAGGCATCCCTGGTAGCTTCGGCAATGGAAACCTGACAAGTTAGCAGAGGCATCCCTGGTAGCTTCGGCAATGGAAACCTGACGAGTTAGCAGAGGCATCCCTGGTAGCTTCGGCAATGGAAACCTGACGAGTTAGCAGAGGCATCCCTGGTAGCTTCTGCAATGGAAACCTGACGAGTTAGCAGAGGCATCCCTGGTAGCTTTGGCAATGGAAAACTGACGAGCCAGCCGAGGCATGGAAGCCTGACGAGCCAGCCAAGGCATGGAAACCTGACGAGCCAGCCGAGGCATGGAAGCCTGACGAGCCAGCCGAGGCATGGAAGCCTGACGAGCCAGCCGAGGCATGGAAGCCTGACAAGCCAGCCGAGGCATGGAAGCCTGACAAGCCAGCCGAGGCATGGAAGCCTGACGAGCCAGCCGAGGCATGGAAGCCTGACGAGCCAGCCGATGCTTGAGAACCTGTCGAACTCGCTGAGGCATGAAAGCCTGACGAGCCAGCTGAGGCATCTTCGGTTGCTTCGGCAGCCGCCCTCAGACCCGACCAGTTTAATAGCAAAAAAATCCTTGTTGCTTCCCTTTTATGAGGTGTTATTCTGTAAACGTGTACTCTAATAAACAGGAAGCAAGTACAGGGAGTGAATTTAATAAATAAACGAACATGGAACAAAACAAGAAACACGAGTAGAGTACAGACATGAAACATATAAACAGAATCAGAGTCAATAACGCCTGAGGAAAGAACCAAAGGGAGTGACATATAGGGGAGGTAATCAGGAAGGTGATGGAGTCCAGGTGAGTCTCATGAGGTGCAGGTGCGCATAATGATCTTGACAGGTGTGTGTAATAATGAGTACACTGGCGACAACGAGCGCCAGAGAGGAGGAGAGGTAGTTGACGTGAAAGTACGTGAACCGTGAGGCCAAAACCTCAACTATGCCACAACCCCTTATTGGAGCAAACAGAGATTATTAAAGAGGCTGAAAGACTACATCTTTCTGAAATTCTTGTTGTAAAGAATAATACAATATGTACAGTCCAGTCCATTCCTGTCCAGTGGTTACCAATCAAAATTGTTCAATTGAGCTACATGCTCTTGCCCCATCCCATTTTGCTGTGTAGGCCAGGCCAGTGTTATTTGGTTTGGGTAGATCATGGCTGTTGAAAGTGTATGGCTGGAGGGGAAGGAGGCTCCCGTCATGTAAATGTCACGTTGTTTCAGAGGCCTTCCTGTGTGTTTAACCAGCTGTAATGCCGCCTCTCTGGCCAACGTGTCCGAGAAAAATGGTACTCCGGTTTCAATTGCTGCTCTCTTTGGCAGCTTGCCTTCAAAATGTCCCCCAGAGGTTTAAGGCCTTTTCAACAGAGTGTGAAAGCTTCCAGCCTCTCAGGGAAGGAGAGACGGAACGATGACTGATGGAGTGCTTTGTAAAGGGAGGTCTGCAGTGGCCCCTTGAAGACTAGAGAGCCATCCATAAGGGATTTTTCTTAGGAGTGCAGTGGTCGTTTCAGAGTCATAAAGAAGCCTTCTCAGAATAAAAACATAATATGCTATTTTATCTTCTTTTCTTATTTATAAAGAGTCTTCCTGGACTAAGCTGAGTGGGGTTTGTGTGTCTGTATACAACACTTGGAGGTTTTGGAGATCCCAGTTTAGAAAAGCAATATCCCTGTGGAGTACTAACGCTCAGAGCGATACCATCTGTCTTGACATTTTGTATTACAGTGGGAGTCTGTAAAGTCTGAAGAGAGCCACTTCCAGACCACTTGCCTTCCATTGAATCCGTGTTTCGCCATCGTTTCCATGGCGTCGGCTGATTGTGGCTGTTTGACGAACAGTCGATCGAGCTGATCTCCCGACCAAACACCCACTTACCTTCTCTTACTGAAAAAAAAACACCCAACACGCTCCAACCCGAACAGTATCTTCAACCCCCCTACCCCCCCGCACCAAAAAAAACACGCTCCAACATGAACCATCGCTTCAACTCCCCAAAAAAAGGATCCAACATGCTCCGACCTGAACCATTGCTTCAACTCCCATAACACGGTCACTCATACTAAGGTTCTAGTCCTCCCAGAACATTAAACTTCCATTTTCCAGTGCTTCCCAGATGGTGGGTCAACTCAGGACCCAGTGACCCAATTCTTCGGAGTAGAAGAATTCCTTTAGGGTCACAGGTGTTAGAAACACTGGGCTTGTTTTCTTGGTAGGCCACAAGACAATTCCAAAAGCACATTTGAGAACCACTGTCTAGCCCAACGGTCACAACTGTTTGATATAACATCATAATTCATGTTAAAATAGTTGTAATTACATCATTTCAACCTGTTTTCCCACTGGGAACAGCCTTCTATGCTACTGGAACAACCCAATGCATGATGTTACCAGCTGTGTGTTCATACATTTGAACTGTATAGTTTCAGCCTCTGCTGTACTTGGCCGACAGAGGCTGGTTCAGCTTGACGCCCAGAGAAGCTGAAAGCTTGATTCTTCATTCTCATTAGAGGCAATAACTGGATAAGAGCGTCTGCGAAATGACTGAAATGTAAAGATGTTGTCATCCAATGACCTAATAAATCCACTATGGACCACGAAGCTGTAACTGTTATGTAACCAATACATTTGGTTTCTTTATGACTAATTCACATTTCTCTTAATTTAGCAAGAAGGCAGACAGACATTCATAGGAATTTGATTCCTAAATGAAAAATGATGTGTGACCTTGAATACATACATTTCTCTTTCCTCTACTATAGTTTTATATATATTTTTAAAATTGAACCTTTATTTAACTAGGCAAGTCAGTTAACCCTCCTGTTGTGTTCATTTCATGTTAATTAATTCTGTTTTCCCGGTCCAAAATGACCGCCCCATTATAGCTGATTATAAATCCATAATAATCCATATATTATAATCTAATGTTGCGTTAGATCTTTTTATTAACTTAAGTTCTTGAGAACATTACAAGTTTTGATCTTCTATTTGCTATTTATGGCCTGTAGGCCTCATTGACCTGAGCTCATACAACTCATTTTTGAGTTAAAAAAAGAAAGCATCATGTATGGATTATTTTAACTATAACAAATACTCAGATGAAACATATTGTGCTATTTATCACAGACTACTTTGTGTCAAAGTTGAACAAGGACTCTCTCATCCTCACCAGTGTCATGATCAAAGATATGATCAAGAGCCTCACATACACTATATGGTTTGGTCATTGTGCTGCCACAGAATGAATTGTGAGCAAGGCTTCAAAAAAGCTTTATATACCAGAGCTGCAAGAAATGTTCTATATGTTATTGAAACAATGTTGCGATTGTTTGTGAGAATTCCAACAGGTGTGGTTCCCGTGAGGGGAGGATTCTATTGGGGAAAGGTTTCCGAGGAGATTACCATGGAAGCCAAGAAGGGTGAGGTGTGTGTGTTTACACGCTCAAATACACATGCATGTGGGGGTCTGGGAGAGGAAGTGTGTCCATCTGATGAATGGGCATGTACCTGAACGCAAATTTATATACTAATTGTAGTTTCACTAGAATATGTGGACATTTCTAATGACCGGTCATTTTTGACCGGGAACACCACAGGTGTACCAAAGTTAAATAAAACACCCAAAATGTAATTAAAATCATCTAAATGTATTGTGTGTGTTCAGATGCCCTGTGTGGACAAAGTCATGGAACCTTATGACAATCAGATTAAATTAACTACATTTTCCAGAGAGAAAAAACGTATAAATCGGTCCAATTCGACCGGAACACAGCAGGAGGGTTAAGAACAAATTCTTATTTACAATGACGGCCTACCCCGGCCAAACCCTAACCTGGATGACGCTGGGCCACTTGTGAGCCACCCTATAGTTAAAGGATCAGAGCCCTGAAGAACCAACCACCTGAACAGGCACGTCACAACCCATACCCAACCTTTCTTTCGTATCGTCCGAGATCCCTAAAGATTGGAAAGCTGCCGCGGTCAGACCCAAACTAGACCCAAACTGTTACAGACCTATATTCATCCTGCCCTGCCTATCTAAAGTCTTCGAAAGCCAAGTTAATAAACAGATCACTGACCATTTAGAATCCCACCATACCTCCTCGCTGTGCAATCCGGCTTCCGAGCCAGTCACGAGTGCACCTCAGCCACACTCAAGATACTACACGACATCATAACCGCCATTGATAAAAGACAGTACTGTGCAGCCGTCTTGATCGACCTGGACAAGGCTTTCGCCTCTGTCAATCACTGTATTCTTATCGGCAGACTCAATAGCCTTGGTTTTTCTAATGACTGCCTCGCCTGGTTCACCAACTACTTTGCAGACAGAGTTCAGTGTGTCAAATCGGAGGGCATGTTGTCCGGACCTCTGGCAGTCTCTATGGGGGTACCACAGGGTTCAATTCTCGGGCCGACTCTTTTCTCTGTATATATCAATGATGTCGCTCTTGCTGCGGGCGATTCCCTGATCCACCTCTACGCAGACGACACCATTCTATATACTTCTGGACCTTCCTTGGACACTGTGCTATCTAACCTACAAACGAGCTTCAATGCCATACAACACTCCTTCCGTGGCCTCCAACTGCTCTTAAACGCTAGTAAAAAACAAATGCATGCTTTTCAACCATTCGCTGCCTGCCCCTGTACGCCCGACTAGCATCACCACCCTGGATGGATCCGACCTAGAATATGTGGACATCTATAAGTACCTAGGTGTCTGGCTAGACTGCAAACTCTCCTTCCAGACTCATATCAAACATCTGCAATTCGAAATCAAATCTAGAGTCGGCTTTCCATTTCGCAACAAAGCCTCCTTCACTCACGCCACCAAACTTACCCTAGTAAAACTGAATATCCTACCGATCCTCGCTTTCTGCGATGTCATCTACAAAATAGCTTCCAATACTCTACTCAGCAAACTGGATGCAGTCTATCACAGTGCCATCCGTTTTGTTACCAAATCACCTTATACCAACCACCAATGTGACCTGTATGCTCTAGTCAGCTGGCCCTCGCTACATATTCGTCGCCAGACCCACTGGCTCCAGGTCATCTATAAGTCTATGCTAGGTAAAGCTCCTCCTTATCTCAGTTCACTGGTCACGATAACAATACCCACCCGTAGCACACGTTCCAACAGGTATATCTCACTGATCATCCCCAAAGCCAACACCTCATTTGGCCGCCTTTCCTTCCAGTTCTCTGCTGCCAGTGATTGGAACGAATTACAAAAATCGCTTAAGTTGGAGACTTATTTTCCTCACCAACTTTAAACATCAACTATCTGAGCAGCTAACCGATCGCTGCAGCTGTACATAGTCCATCTGTAAATAGCCCACTCAATCTACCGACCTCATCCCCATACTGTTTTTATTGCATTTACTTTTCTGCTCTTTTGCACACCAGTATCTCTACTTGCACATCATCATCTGATCATTTATCACTCCAGTGTTAATCTGCTAAATTGTAACTATTCGCTGCTACGGCCTATTTATTGCCTACCTCCTCATGCCTTTTGCACACACTGTATATAGACTTTCTTTTTTCTACTGTGTCATTGACTTGTCTGTGTTATTGGCTTGTTTATTGTTTACTCCATGTGTAACTCTGTGTTGTTGTCTGTGTCACACTGCTTTGCTTTATCTTGGCCAGGTTGTAAATGAGAACTTGTTCTCAACTAGCCTACCTGGTTAAATAAAAGGTGAAATAAAAAAATTAAAAAATACTGAACAGTAATCCTGTCTTGCAATTACAATTAATCTTCCCTTTATGCGTTTGTACCCACAGAAGCATATCTAAATTAACAACAGGTTATAAAAGTGATTTTCTAACGCTTCCTCCAAAATAGTTCCAAATGAGATTCATGCCAACACAGTCCAGGTAATGGGGTAAAGCTACAACCCAAGCCCTCGTCACCTGATCTTAGACTGTCCCGATTGAGAATTTGTCCTCTTTGGCTGCCAGGGCCTGTATAACAGAGGAGAGAGCTGTTACTTTCTCGGCTCTTTTGATGCCAAACAGCACTAAACATCTGAACTCCGACTCACTTCCACTAGGTGTAAATGGATGAAATATAGATCCACAAAATGTTGTGAAAGATGAGAGGACCTGAGGAGCGCCATGCCAGTTTTATGGTCAGCTGTCTTCAAATGACGGTTAATCTGCTCCTGGAGAAACTTCTTAGGAACTTCTAAGACATTTCTTGTTTATTTGCAAGAGGAAAATGTTGTATATTGTTACCAGGCCAATATGGAGTGCTCTGCACGTGCCAAATAGGAGTCATTGGGATTTTTACTTTCAGGTTATCTTGCAAATTTGCTTCTTTGCCTCCGGTCTTTCTCACTCCTTTGACCGTCTGTTTCAACTTATGTCACCCCCCTCAAGTTTAGGGATCACCTTGACAGGGAAGGTAAACATCCAACAACTCAGAGTTGAAAGGTCACAAACTCTTGTTTTCAAATCAGGTCATGGCGGAGGACACCCCACTCCCCTCGCTAAAAACGTTACAAGACCGACCGAAAAAGCTACGACTACAATAATCAACCGCTCCCTTCGCACGCCCCTGTTACGCACCAAGTAGTGGAGTAGAGAGATTGCGTCATCCGATGGAAAATTCAATGGAAATTTGCTTGACACAAGTCAAAACTAACAGAGAGAAGGGGAGTGTTGGGGGAAATTAAAAGCAGTCGGCCATTGAAAACATGACCCTGGAAGAGAGAGCGAGACGAGGAATAAGACGCTTTTGATACACTGCCTGAGGATGTTGAATAACTTCACATGAAGTTTACTGAGAATATCTAGTTGGCATGGGAACAATTAAACACTAAGTAACGTTAAAAACAAGCAGATCCATTCAGTGCAAAGTGTGTTGTTTGTGTGAGGTCTGTGACTATAAACTAAAGTGAGGAGCACAACCGCAGTTTACTGTGAAATAAAAATGCTGTTTAATAAACAGACCTATTTATACCTGTGAGGTCATCTTACACACACTTCAACTGACTAGCTAGTCTTAGGAAACAAACGCTTCTTTCTTCTTTCTATTCAGTCGAGCTCATTGACTGGCCATTTAACAGCGGCAGGCGAATGTCTACGAACGTCCTGTCAGCAATACGGGGTCCCACTTTGTAGAAGGAAGACATCCCCAAGACATGTCCCTCATCACAAACAATAAGGATTTCTCCCCACATTTAGCTAAATGGGTGCTAGGGTCTGTTCGCTGCCATGGCACTCCCTCGTTGCATTCCTCCCCTTGTGCCAAACTCCCGTCTCTTATCCCTCCCCATCACCATGACCACAAGATCCTCCGAGACATGTGACACTGGATTATGGGTGTTTATGGTAACCCACAAAGCAGTAGGGGAGGACTGGCATCCATGCCCGTCCGCAGTTGCTGACAAGTGGCTTCTCTAACCCAGAAGTCTCTTGTCAAACCATTAACATTAGGTAAAACGCTGGCCCAGGACACCGCTAGGGTAAAACGCTGGCCCCGGACACCGCTAGGGTAAAACGCTGGGCCAGGACACCGCTAGGGTAAAACGCTGGCCCTGGACACCGCTAGGGTAAAACGCTGGCCCAGGACACCGCTAGGGTAAAACGCTGGCCCCGGACACCGCTAGGGTAAAACGCTGGCCCCGGACACCGCTAGGGTAAAACGCTGGCCCCGGACAGCGCTAGGGTAAAACGCTGGCCCCGGACAGCGCTGGGGTAAAACGCTGGCCCCGGACAGCGCTGGGGTAAAACGCTGGCCCCGGATAGCGCTAGGGTAAAACGCTGGCCCCAGACAGCGCTAGGGTAAAACGCTGGCCCCGGAAACCGCTGGGGTAAAACGCTGGCCCCAGACAGCGCTAGGGTAAAACGCTGGCCCCAGACAGCACTAGGGTAAAACGCTGGCCCCAGACAGCACTGGGGTAAAACGCTGGCCCCAGACAGCGCTGGGGTAAAACGCTGGCCCCGGAAACTGCTGGGGTAAAACGCTGGCCCCGGACAGCGCTAGGGTAAAACGCTGGCCCCAGACAGCGCTAGGGTAAAACGCTGGCCCCAGACAGCGCTAGGGTAAAACGCTGGCCCCGGAAACTGCTAGGGTAAAACGCTGGCCCCGGACACCGCTAGGGTAAAACGCTGGACCCAGACACCGCTAGGGTAAAACGCTGGCCCCGGACACCGCTAGGGTAAAACGCTGGCCCCGGACACCGCTGGGGTAAAACGCTGGCCCTGGACACCCCTTCCACTTGCTCCCGAGTGACGCAGCGGTATAAGGCACTGCATCTCAGTGCTAGAGGCATCACTACAATCCCTGGTTTGATTCCAGGCTGTATCACAACCGGCTGTGATTGGGAGTCCCGTAGGGCGGCGCACAATACGCCCAGCATCGTCCGGGTCAAATAAGAATTTGTTCTTAACTGACTTACCTAGTTGAAAACATTCTAAAACCCATAGGTATTGTGTTCATTTAAAACACATTGGCTGAAAAGCACCCACCCTTCCCTTAGCCAAGAGTTCAACATAATACTCTCCATACATTATACTCTATCAACACACTCGCTCTGTGCCCAAAACTAACTCCCACCTTGACGGCAAAGTTATGCTTAAATACACCCACAATGGAGCGATTTCACAGCCAATGATATCTCAAGAACGGTGAGTGGAGAGGGAATTGAAGTGAAGTTTATATTTCATTCTCAGGGCTTTTCAGAGCATTTTATATCACGTGTTGCCAGGTATGCTCCTCCTGGCATTGTGTTTCCCATTAAATCCACAGCGTACAGAATCCCCTGGACTTCGCAGTGATGCCAGGTTTGACTCAGCTGTTACAGTATGCCAGTATCTATAGGAACACAACACACTTTATATCCAAACAACTTTACCACCAAGCACAGAAAACACTAGTATTTGCTTGTGGACTTTGGCTTCAGATTCTCATCTGTAGCCTCACACTTACGTGTCATTAGCATCTTGACTAAGGAGGGGAGATGGACAGTGGGCAGTGAAGCGTGTAACCTCCATAACAACATCTTACTCCGAAAAACACACACTTTGTTTCCATTCAAAGTAAAACGGCTGATTGGTTTAGAAGAAGAGATGTGGGAGAAAACATTGTTGAGTCAAGATAACAGATGGATAACTCAAGACATAAAGCTGAGTGAGGGAGATGCAGATACATATTTAAAAGTAGTGTAATTGCCTCCCGAGTGACGCAGCGGTCTAAGGCACTGCATCGCAGTGCTGGAGGTGTCACGACAGACCTGGGTTTGATCCCAGGCTGTATCACAAACGGGCCGTGATCGGGAGTCCCATAGGGTGGCGCACAATTGTCCCAATGTCGTCCGTGTTCGGGGAGGTTTTACTTGGCTCATGCAGGCTGACCTCGGTCATCAGTTGAACGGTCTGTCCTCTGACACATTGGTACGGCTTCCGGGGATAAGCGGGCAGGTGCTAGAAGAAGTTCAGTTTGGCAGGTCATGTTTCGGAGGACACATGACTCGAGCTTTGCCTCTCGAGCCCGTTGGGGGAGTTGTAGAGGTGAGACAACGTTTGTTTTTAGAAAATGGGAGAAAACATAAATAAAAAGTCATATTGAGCATTGAATGATACAATAATCATGACAATTACATCTGCATTTAAACGAGATCAACACATAGTCATGTGGGTCAATATTTATCATGGATGTGTTTTTGGAAGAGTCCCATTTGGACATAATAATAACCCCATGACATTATGTCAGACCCATGACAATAGAATGACTGTGGGCAGCCAGCTCCACCTCTCTCAGGACATGTAATACATACAACACAATCATAATTATTACTGTTCAGGGAGGGGCAGTGTTAAGTTAAACAGCTGTACCATTGAGAGCACCGGTTGCATCACCGCTTGCTATGGCAACTACTTGGCATCCGACTGCAGGGTCTACAGAGTGTAGTGCGTACAGCCCAGTACATCACGTACAGCCCAGTACAACCCTAACCCTAGTCTGGTCTTCATGGAAACTCGTCAGAATAGTCTCTCTCTGTCTTCATCTCTCTCTTCCTCTTACCCCCTCTCTTTCTCTCTGTCTTCATCTCCCTCTCTATCTCTGTCTTCATCTCTCTCTTCCTCTAACCCCCTCTCTTTCTCTGTCTTCATCTCTCTTCTCTTACCCTCTCTCTCTCTGCCTTCACCTCTCTCTTCTAGAGGTCGACCGATGGCCGATTAATTAGGGCCTAGTTCAAGTTTTCATAACAATCGGTAATGTGCATTTTTGGACTCCGATTATGGCTGATTACAATGCACTCCACCAGGAGACTGCATGGCAGGCAGATCACCTGTTATGCGAGTGCAGAAAAGAGCCAAGGTAAATTGCTTGCTAGCATTAAACTTATCTTATAAAAAACAATCAATCTTAACATGATCACTAGTTAACTACACATGGTTGATGATATTACTAGGTTAACTAGCTTGTCCTGCGTTTTGTATAATCAATGCGGTGCCTGTTAATTTATCGAATCACAGCCTACTTCTGCAAATGGGTGAGGATTTAACAAGGTCATTCGCGAAAAAAGCACTGTCGTTGCACCAATGTGTACCTAACCATAAACATCAATGCCTTTCTTAAAATCATTACACAAGTAATAAAAAAACAAAAAAAACAGCATATTTAGTTAAAATAAATTGTTAGCAGGCAATGTTAACTAGGGAAATTGTGTCACTTCTCTTGTGTTCTGTGCAAGCAGAGTCAGGGTACATGCAGCAGTTTGGGCCGCCTGGCTCGTTGCAAACTGTGTGAAGACCATTTCTTCCTAACAAAGACCGTAATTAATTTGCCAGAATTTTACATAATTATGACATAACATTGAAGGTTGTGCAATGTAACAGCAATATTTAGACTTAGGGATGCCACGCATTAGATAAAATATGGAACGGTTCCGTATTTCACTGAAACGTTTAGTTTTCGCAATTATATTTTCCAGATTTGACCATATTAATGACCTAAGGCTCGTATTTCTGTGTGTTTATTATATTATAATTAAGTCTATAATTTGATATTTGATAGAGCAGTCTGACTGAGTGGTGGTAGGCAGCAGCAGGCTCGTAAGCATTCATTCAAAGAGCACTTTCCTGCGTTTGCCAGCAGCTCTTCCCTGTGTTTCTAGCATTGAGCTGTTTATGACTTCAAGCCTATCAACTCCCGAGATTAGGCTGGCAATACTTAAATGCCTAGAAGAACATCCAATAGTCAAAGGCATATGAAATACAAATGGTTGAGAGAAATAGTCCTATAAAAACTATGACCTAAAACTAAACCAAATTGAGCATGTTTCATTATTTATTTGAGACTAAATTGATTTTATTTATGTATTATATTAAGTTAAAAATAAAAGTGTTAATTCTGTATTATTGTAATCATTACAAATATATAAAAATCGGCATCATCTTTTTTTTGTAATCCAATAATCTGTATTGAAAAATTAGGGTCTCTCTCTCTCTCTCTCAAGGATGTTCATTAACCATGCTGAGAGGTCAAGGCTAGAACAACAGTGATCACAGGGAATCCCCCTAACCGAGTGACCTCAAATGACCTTACACGTCGACTGCCTGTGCTTACGCAGAGTGCTGATACATTATCTTCAAACAAAAGAAACGTTTAGAGTTGATGAAAGCTTCTAAAACAGCAACAGCTGAGGCGCTAATCATACAAGCAGCGTTTGAAGGATGCGCCGCCCACATCAAAAAGACAAGCTGACCTTTTTTATCAGACAGAAGAAGAAAAAAAACACTGGAGTCCCAAAGCAAGAGGATAAATCTGTCGGCTGCAGACGGCTGCTCTGTCATTAGGGGAAGCCCTCTCTCTAGTCTCATCACATCTGGTAAGAGAGAGAGAACAAACACAGGACACACAGCAGTACCGACTTCTATCAACAGCCAGACGGGACGCCGGCTTCTCAGGGCTCAGATGAGAAGACTCGCTCTCTCTCTCTGGTCAGGTTTGAGCGGTATCTAGATGTTCATACCACTTCTGTACCATATGGTATAACTGGAAGAGCACACAAGGTGACAACGACGCATAAAACAATTTAGGCAACAGGAATCTTGATCCAGGAGGGGATTGAATGTCTCAGCTGTAACCAAGCCGTGTTCACAATGGCAGTTTGAAGTGACTCAAATCCTATTTATTTGCATTTCAGATTCAAATCTGTTCTTTTTCCTATGTCAGAATGGTTCAGATAATAACTACAGAATGAAGCCAACATCAGCGTGAGCTTTCGTTGCGAATGGTATGAACTGTGAACTCTTATTCACGACAGAAGTGATACCACCTAGCCGTTGAGTTAGCGACCACAGCTGCAAATGCGGGTTAGGAAGGAACAGACAGAGTATCCCGTCTACCACACAACGATGTTACAACCTACTGAAGCGCAACTCAGAGTAAATATTTATTGCATTTTCCTTTTCCAAATGGCCGGTAATTTAGAATGCATAAGATACTGTATTTATGATGGAACAGCTTCTTCCCTTTGTTCCTCAGTCTCCCCGCTCTTTCACTAAACCCAGCCCCTTTTCCTTTGTGTAACAAGCTGTCATATCTGTTCCGCCCGCTAGGGACGTTGTCCTTTATGACGTAATCAAGTTATGATTAATTGTATGTACAGAAAAGTACTCATTTTTAAAGTTGGATCATCTTATCCTTTGAGGCTTTAAAAGTGTTCTTACCAACATGATTTTGAACATTCAAAACAACTGGGAAATGTCCATGACAGGCATTATTGTCACCGTAGCTTGCTACAGAACTGAGTGATAGGAAGCACAAGCACCACCACCAATCAGTCTAGACCACTGCACACACACACCCCTCCTTACTATGATAACTAGTGTAGCCTTGTCATCAAATGACTGCTGTCTGAACACACACAAGTCCCATTTGGTCACTTGCTGTTTGGACAGTCAGTTGTCCAAAACGTATTAGAAAAACAAAACTGATTGGAGCATTAAGGCCTGCAGTGTGAACAAGGCTCAAGAAGCTTGCGATTGACATCGAGCCACTGAGCTAGCAAGTTAACATAGCTGGAGCCCTGTGCTGGATATAATTTATAACACATATTATATTTCTTATAGCAAGGAGGAGGCGGCGCCACCAACCCCAAAAATATCAATTTTTGTTGAAAAAATAATTACAGTGTGGAAAATGATCCCTTTGGTATTTCGAAATACTCCAGTATACAGTATAACCGTTATATCACCAAGATTATCTCTGGTCTCATAGAAACAGACACCTGCTTGTTTTCACCCACATCTTCCCAGTCTGACAGTGACTCTCCAGATCGAGATAAATCTCCCATCAGGCCACTGTCTGAAAAACATAAACATTTCATACAGGTTTCACCTATTAATTAATGGGTATGAGGCACTTCTAAAACCTTTGGAATGTGACCTAATGTGGGAACACTTTCTTTAATCGTTTTAAGGCAACATTCAGGAAGACTCAAACCCAAGATTCCTTTCTGGTGAAGGTTAGAGAAGTAAATGCCGGCCTGATAAAAGGGGGAGAGGGAGTGGGAATTCTTAAATTGAGAATTTTTAGGGGGGCACTAGGCACTTTGATGAACAAAGCTGTGATTTCAACAGACCGATTAATGCAACAATAGGAGAATTCATGAGAGATGAATGTAAAGAGAGCAGGAATTTGATATCAACACCAGTCACTACATTAAATTGCAGTCCCTCCAGGATTTCACAGGGTTTTTTGTGATATTTGTGTGTGTGTGTGTGGGGGGGGGGGATTCCTGTGGCAATTCTGACATTTTGCAATGCAATGTGCAATGATTTGGTCTAATTTGTCGCGAAAACGCACTGACAAGGAAAAAGGTTTGTTGACGTGTGGCCTGATAGCAACAGTACTCTTACAATAACTTAGATAAAGATCCCAACTTCTTCTCCCCTTCCCCTGCATGCCTGGCCATTTCTCCCACACATGTTCACACACACACACTGTCCGTTTGGGCAGAGGAGAAGAGAAGAGAAGAGAGGAGAGGAGAGGAGAGGAGAGGAGAGGAGAGAGGGAGGAGGAGAGAGGAGAGGAGGAGAGAAGAGAAGAGAGAGGAGAGAAGGAAGAGGAGAAGAGAAGAGAGAGGAGAGGAGAGGAGAGGAGAGGGAGAGGAGAGGAGAGGAGAGGAGGAGAGGAGAGGAGAGGAGAGGAGAGGAGAGGAGAGGAGAGGAGAGGAGAGGAGAGGAGAGGAGAGGAGAGGAGAGGAGAGGAGAGGAGAGAGGACTAAACTGAGCTGCCGAGTTTGATGAATATCCATCTTCATCTTCCTCTGCTTAAAATTATCCAGAGTTTAGGAGAGTTTGGAATTTGGAATGCAGAAATTGTTTCGCATTTTAAGTCAAATACAGCTGTGGCATCCAAAGTATGTTATTCAATCAGGAAGAGACAAGAGGGAAACAAAGATTTACACATAACATAAATAAATGTTTACCGTGTGTGGCCTGGGCCCCACTTGTATGTCTCTTTTACTGAAAGGAAGCGCTAAATCATTTTAATTACATATCTAAGTACATCAGGTACAAACATTGGTTCTCTGCTTTTCACTCAAATTCTTGACAGCAATATGGGTGTGACGCAAATCACCACAGTCTCATCAGCAATGGACGATGGCTTGCTTTACTTAAAGGGATAGTTCACCCCAAAAAGAAAGCTCATCTGTATGAACTCAGCTCATTTTTTGGACCACTTAAAGGGAAAGTCCACTCAAAAAACAATATTTTGGTATTTGTTTCATTGGTCCCAAAATATTTTGCATGGCAGCAGTCGAGATAAGATATTCAACCTTCAAGAAGTATAGTGTCATCGGACACATCATCATAGAATGCCAACTGAGCTGTTGAGTCTGTTGACATTCAGTATTGGCCATGCCGCTGTGAGGGGTGATGCTGTCTGTTTTCTGGGTCTACAACTTCCCCACAGCCAGGACAGAGCTGCAACTCATCCTTCATTACAGCTAACCTTAGCAGCCTGGTAGGAGGCCTCTCTCTCTCTCCCTGTTGTCCCGACATGGGAGCAGCCATGGGTGGACAAACGAACCATCCACGCCCCCTCTCTGTGGTTCAAAGACCGGTCCGGAATTAAGAGTAAACAGGCTCGCTCACACACACACACACACACACACACACACACACACACACACACGGCATGCTTCTAAGTGATCTTATCTGTGTAGAATAATGTATGTGCAGCATCATGAGACACCGTGCAGACGTTGACATTCATTTCAGGACAGCATCTCTTTGAAAGCATATAGTTCCTATTGATGTAAACAGCAACAGCCCTCAGCTCCACTCCTGAGGAGAATCCGTTGGTGGTCCTCACACGGAATGAGCATGTTAGTACAGAATAATGAACAAATCTAGAAGTGAGGCGGTCCTCTCTGTGGGCGCCGGAAGTAAATCTATGGTATAGTAAGGTGCTGTGAGGCCCCAGGAGACGCGACTGAACACCAGCTGCTCCATCTCATAGTCATCATCATCATCACAGTCACTAGTGAAACACATGGGATTACTTTTCCTGCCTCCAACGGTTGTCTCTTAGAAGAGATATACAGGCTACAACATACAGTACAGACTAGGTTACAGGAGAATAGTTATGTCAGCACTGTTTGGAGATGAATTATTGTGCTCCTCTTTTGAACAATGTCCTTTGTCTCCGTGTTTATTAAAATAGTCCCATAAACATCTTTAAGAGAGTCTTTTGCATGTGTGAACCAGATGGAAGGCGCCAACACTAAGCAGATTGCCAAATTCCACCCACCTTCCCATTAACATGAGTAGGCCGCCTTCACACGCACTGTAGGACCTAAGCATCTAAAATGTTAAGGTCCCGGCCCCATTGTATAAAGACATTTGACATAATCCCTTCAAATGGTGCATTTTTTTAAGGCTCTAAATTAGACTATTGAAGGATTTAACTGTAGATAAACAGATCATTAGTACATCAACAGATTTAGGTTTAAGAGGCATCAGTCTTAAACCTTAATCTGAATTGGAAATGCTTAATCATACATTTAGACTTGGGGTGGCACTAAGGCCAGAATGGCGCATTGTGCCTGCTGGCTGTTCAAATTCACATTTACAAGCATTAAGAGAGACAAATCACCATGAGTGAATTCCCATAAACTCATTTTACGATGTCTCCACAAGAAAAACAACCTAACTTCTAAGCTGCATTGTTTGCTCTTTGGGGTTTTAGGCTGGGTTTCCGTACAGCACCTTGTGACATCGGCTGATGTAAAGAGGGCTTTAATATATACATTTTCATTGATTGATTGATTAACTAGCTATGCCAGTACCTCATACTCCTGGTATGTGTAAGGGCTCATTACGATGACACACACTTAACCAGGTATTTGTCTTGTACTGGGCTGATTAGAAAACCATTAGGGCTAGTCCTTATCACTACACATGGAGCCTACAACAGCTGCGTTTAGACAGGCAGCTCACTTGTGATATTTTTTTTCAAATAATTGTTCTTTTGACCAATCACATCAAGATCCTTTCATATCAGATATTTTTCAGAGCTGATCTGATTGGTCAAAAGACCAATTAGGGAGATAAAAAAGATCAGATTCGGGCTGCCTGTGTAAACACAGCCATACTTCAGGAAACAAGAGATGGTTTAAACGTATAGGTGGTGGGTAGGCTACACCACAGAACTCCAAAATGGGGAACACCAGCTCCATTTCAACAAATACACAAAGATGGGACCTTTTCTCGGCAACAGCTTTGTTTGTTCCAGTATTTACTGCGTACATGTGCCTCTAAAGAACGACAGTTTTATTGCTTCTGTAATCAGACCAACAGTTTTCAGCTTTGCTGACATAATTACAAAAGGGTTTTCTAATGGTCCTATTAGCCTTTTAAAATGAGAAACTTGGATTAGCTAACACAACGTGCCGATAATGGGCCTCTGTACCCCTATGTAGATATTCTGATTTTGATGTTATTTTAATGGTCAAAAAATACATTTTCTTTCAAAAACAAGAAAATGTATAAGTGACCCCAAACTTTTGAATGGTAGTGTATACAATCCATGTCTCCTCTGAAAAACGATTCTTTAACCTGCCTCCACCCCTTTATCTACAAGTGACATCAATAAGGGATCATAGCTTTCACCTGGATTCACCTGGTCAGTCTCTGTCATGGAAAGAGCAGATGTTCATAATGTTTTGTCCACTCAGCGAATATAATCTCCAGAGCATGTCAAAACGGCATTCTGCGTGCGTTTCTACTGATGAAGAGCGACAGTAATTATCTGTCAGTCTGCACATGGTCCTTTATCATATATATAACATTAAAATAAAATGAAAAAGCCTCATATCACCCCATGCATTGACCTTGAGTTGAAGTTTAAGCCAAGTCAGGGACCTGTCATTAGACAGATGTATGCATGCTGGCACGCGCGCGCACACACACACACACACACACACTGGATGGTTATATGCGTAAATGTATAGTGATAGAGCGCTCCCTCTAATGATTTAACTCAATTGGTTAGCTACTGATGCAACATGTAGCCTATGCGCTCCGTCATAAAAACACTTAGCCATCTGAGGATGACCCGTCTGCGTCCATGATTACACTGCAACACTAGTCTGTCTGTGTCAATTGCTTTCAGAGGCCAATGCATTAGCCTGGTTCGCTCACATCATGCATTACTTTTGCTCTGTAGCAGAACCATTAATCACGGAGCCGTCGGCGACAGGTCATTGAAATGTCTCGGTAGACACAGAGCGCACAGTAAGCGCATCAGTTTAAGCTCTCCAATTTGTTCCACTCTATGGACATGTTCTGTCTGCGCATTTTTGTTAAGTGTCGCACTGTCAAGATATGATATAAAGCTTTACCAGAATTACACGTTACGCAAATAATAATGGAATTGCTTGGTTTTACGCTTGGTTGCTGATGGTGTCAAAGACATGCGCTGCGTATTTACACCCACAAGGTTCATCCAACTCAGCAGTTTCATGCATCAGTCTGTATGACTTAAAAAGTAATCATTATAAAAACCAATCTTAAACCCCAAAACTAGACCCACAAAGAAAGCGTTTATGGACCCATCGCTCAGTTTCATAACGCTATAATAATTGCACAGGATCCAATGTCCCCCAAAAAGTTTAACTTTATGCAAAGGGATTGCACCAAGGAATGTTAGAATACGATATACACTATCACAAAATCGTATCACTAAACATGCACTGACTATGTGACTTTATCAAGCTATTAGGCAAAACATGCATGAATGAATGGATGCATATTGAAGAAGCTATACTTTCTCACAGATGCACAATAGCAAACCACTTGAGCCAAATGAGAGAGAGAACAGAACAAAATATGATGAGCGTGACATACCGTCCAGAAGGCGATATGGAGTCGACAGTTGGCAGTACCACAGTGTGAGATGTATTCCAACGGACCACAGGGAGATGCTGATGATAAGGGGAGAAAAGTTAAGAATTTAGCTGAGTAAAAAAAAAATGGTTTGTCAAAACACTTTCAAAACGCGTAAAATATGCGTGAATTTACCGGGAAGTCATTTTCAGTCTTGGTAAGTCCACACAAAAGTGATAGTGGTAAGAGTTGGAGCCCCGCTCTATCCTTCACTCACTTAGTCACTCACTCACTCTTTAAAATGTCTCGATCTCCCCTGACTCACTCTCGGTTTCCTTGGACTGCCCGCAGTTCCAACTGAAACAAAGTCTCCTTCAGTCCTCCAGGACCAAAACACTGAAATCTGACTCCTCACAGTCGCTTCTCGTGGACTCTCCCCTCATATAGCGCTACTCCAGATTCAAATTAACGCACACCAACTTCCCTTCCTCTCTATTAAGGAGTGAGCTCTCTCTCCTACCTTTCTCCTGCTTTTAAAGGATTCTTATCTGGCGTTGAATTGAGAAAATATGCAACGTTATCACTTGTAGATATTACATTTTTGTGATGAATATTCACATCACCTTCTCCAAACCAGTTGAGGTCAGTGTTGATGTGACTTTGGTTTGAGTGTGAAACCTGTCTACTACTTATACACTTCTGTTGACTTCTAATATGGCTATAACCAAACAAAGTATTTATAAAAGAGTCATCAAAACATTTAGCTTTTTAAGAGAATATCTCCATTGGAAATGCAGTATATGCCAGCTCAATAGTTTTAAAGACTTCTTCCATCAACAGTAATCAGTAACCACGGCGACAGAGTTGCATCAAAAAATACTGTAAACCTACACACTTATTTTGAATGTACAGCTGTTGATTGTCTGCACTTCAAGAAAGACCTTGGCACAGTCCAAACCCACCACCACCCCTTGCCAGACCTTAGAGTGTAACCGTATAAACTTTTGTCCGTCCCCTCGCCCCTACCCGGGCTCGAACCAGGGACCCTCTGCACACATCAACAACTGACACCCACGAAGCATCGTTACCCATCGCTCCACAAAAGCCGCAGCCCTTGCAGCAGCAATGGGAACCACGACTTCAAGGTCTCAGATCGAGTGACGTCACAGATTGAAACGCTATTAGCTAGCACCACCGCTAACTAGCTAGCACCACCGCTAACTAGCTAGCATCACCGCTAACTAGCTAGCCATTTCACTTCGGCTACACATAGTCAAGATGGAATCCAGCATCCAGGTCCCAAGAGCCTTGATGTCTGTCTGGAAGATGTCTTTGAAGAAGACAGCTCTGAAATTCCCTTCCCATCCACAGCCCAGACTGATACAGACAAATCACAGCCATGAGGGATGCTATTTGAGGCCAAACCACTGATAGGAGAGGCGATCACAAATGGAGTTTACGAAAGTTCAACCAGGAAGGCTGGTCTGAATGGTTGTTTAACTTCATCCAG
Source organism: Oncorhynchus masou masou (assembly GCF_036934945.1). NCBI lineage: Eukaryota > Metazoa > Chordata > Actinopteri > Salmoniformes > Salmonidae > Oncorhynchus > Oncorhynchus masou. The sequence continues at coordinate 63,144,664 of NC_088241.1, read as the reverse complement.
TTAGCAGAACATAATTCACTTCTGTTTCCTATTGTACATCATCAGCAGCTTCTTTATCCTCTTTCCTTTTAGCCATGTGTGACATGTCATTCACCTATTCACCTTACAGCCTATAAGAACGGCACAATTATGCTCATTCCTCTCGCTTGCTGTTCAGCCTATGGACTCATTCTTACAATTATCACCTTTCTTTCTCTCAACCAAAAGGAATAAATATGTCAACTTACACATGTTCTCTCACTTACTGTTTTTCCAGCAACAGTTTTCAAATGACAACCACTGCTTTCGATGTTGTTTAAGTCACGTCAGACGCTGAAACCTCCCCTGAGGGAGAGGATACGTCCTTTGGTCCAGCGATCGAACTACACCCACTCCCGTGCCATCCAGGTGATTGATCCACGACTAGCATTTAAAGTGAAAGAATTGCCATTAGGCAAGTAGGCCCATTTCCAACTGGCTTCAAATGGGCTTGGCTCATCTCTGTAACGCCCAGACGATGGCATCCCTTTGCCAGAAAAATAGGTAATTTCTCTATTTGCCGCGGACATCTCCATCGCCTCCACCCAGGGCCTATCTCGCTGCGGCCACGACCAACGACCCGGTGCTGTCAGCTATCCAGCTGTCTTTAAAACCTCTGATCCCAGCCTACAGTATATACTTTTCATCGCATAGATTGTGGTAACATTTAGCATTTGTTAGTTCTGGTCTCTCTGGGCGGAGATCTGGTCTTTCTGGGGGAGAGCTGGTCTCTCTGGGCCGAGAGCTGGTCTCTCTGGGCCGAGAGCTGGTCTCTCTGGGCCGAGAGCTGGTCTCTCTGGGCCGAGAGCTGGTCTCTCTGGGGGGAGAGCTGGTCTCTCTGGGCAGAGAGCTGGTCTCTCTGGGCGGAGTTCTGGTCTCTCTTGGGGGAGAGCTAGTCTCTTTGGGGGGAGAGAGTGAGTGCTAGGGAAAGAGAGAGAGAGGGGGGAAGAGATAAAGGAGGGAGAGATAGAGAGGGAGGGAGAGGGAAAGGGAGGGAGGCTTCTTGACACAATGGAATGGGAGTCAGGGGAGGAGTGAGGAGTAGCAGCCAGATACTGTTCATTCAACCTGGCCTTGCCTCCACAGCTGTCTGTGGTCAACCACGCCCAACTGGAGACGAGCAGACAGCCACGCTTAACGCCCCTCCACGACCAAGCCAACCCTTGTCCAATGCCCCCACACATACATGGACTTCTGCAGGTATAGACACACACACACACACACGGCCATCTCGCTGCGGCTACGACCAATGACACGGTGCTGTCCAGCTGTCTTTAAAACCTCTGATCCCAGCCTACAGCTTATACTTTTCATCACACAGTCTGTGGTAGCATTTAGCATTTAGCATTTGCCACAATTTATTGCTGCATGTTACCACCCAAGAGAAGAGAGCTTGATAAATGACATCTAAGATATGCTGCTGTGGTTAGCAGTCATCCCACGTTGATATAAACATATAATTCATTTCAGCTTCAGATCTGGTTGGATTTATCATAAACGCTAATTTCACGCAGACTCTCGAGGCTATTCATGGGGAACACTCAACCATAGGCTTTTCTTCGCATCCGGGATTCATATTCCCTATTCTGAATATGTACTATGGCTGTTTGCTAAACAACATGTTGTCTTGTGCCATAAATTAGTGCCAAATATAATTATTCTCTGCAGGGACAAGGGCGCATATATGCTACTGGTAGTGGCTTGCAAGTATAATTCATGATAAGCCTACAGTGCCTTCAGAAAGTGTTCATATCCCTTTAATTATTCCACATTTTATGTTACAGCCTGAATTCAAAATGGATTAAATATTTGTTTTCTCTCACCCATCTACACAGAATACCCCATAATCATAATAATACCCCATAATAAAAACAACATGTTTTTAGGAAATCTAATGTACATACAGTATATATATATATATATATATATATATATATATATATATATATATATATATATATAGAGAGGGAGGCTTCTTGACACAATGGAATGGGAATCAGGGGAGGAGTGAGGAGTGGCAGCCAGATACTGTTCATTCAACCTGGCCTCGCCTCCCCAGCTGTCTGTGGTCAACCACGCCCAACTGGAGGGGAGCAAACGGCCACGCTTAACGCCCCTCCATGACCAAGCCAACCCTTGTCCAATGCCCCCACACACACGTGGACTTCTGCAGGTATAGACACACACACACGCACACACAGACATACACACACACATTGGAAGGGGCAATCAATTAATAGCCAGCTCTGACTCTGAGGGCAGAGGTGTTTGCTGAAGTCCCACTTGATGATAACTGATGTTTCATTCATTCCCATCACTGGGTGGACATGAACTCTTCAAGGGAGAGTGCACCTTGGCCCAATAATAAAAAGGGCACCACATTTACATTTTCATTTTCTCCAGCTTAATACCAAGTTCTTTACATGCAGGTTTTGAAAATCACCTTTACTTCTAATACTATCCCTGTGATGTCACAGAGAAGCATGTAGAACTTTCCTTCTGATCTGTTTAAATGCGGAAACATATCAACATGCCGTTTCCAGATACTGAATGTAAACACTGGTTTGGTGCTGGAGGTAATGAATATGAGGTTGAAAAGTGTCAGAATTGCCCTTTAAGTTATGCCCAGATGCTGACACGTACCTTCGCTGTCCTTGCCTCCATTCCACCACTAAAACAACAGAACTGGTAAACATGGAGAAATATAGCTTCCCCAGGGATATTTCTCAGAGTAATAGGAACATATGTTAACACCGGTTATCCTAACAGATCCATCCCTCCATTATTCTCAAGATGAAGATGAAGAAAAACTGTTCCAAACACACGTTTATGTTTCAATGTCTAAAACACTTAAATGGACATTACGGCCGTGTCAGAATCTGGATCTTATAACGCTGTCACCCCACATCAAAACTCATGTCATTTCCCTGTATAACGCTGTCACCCCACATCTAAACTCATGTCATTTCCCTGTATAACGCTGTCACCCCACATCAAAACTCATGTCATTTCCCTGTATAACGCTGTCACCCCACATCAAAACTCATGTCCACACCCCACATCAAACTCATGTCATTTCCCTGTATAACGCTGTCACCCCACATCAAAACTCATGTCATTTCCCTTTATAACGCTGTCACCCCACATCAAAACTCATGTCATTTCCCTGTATAACGCTGTCACCCCACACCTAAACTCATGTCATTTCCCTTTATAACGCTGTCACCCCACATCAAAACTCATGTCATTTCCCTGTATAACGCTGTCACCCCACACCAAAACTCATGTCATTTCCCTTTATAACGCTGTCACCCCACATCAAAACTCATGTCATTTCCCTTTATAACGCTGTCACCCCACACCTAAACTCATGTCACTTTATAACGCTGTCATCAAAACTCATGTCATTTCCCTGTATAACGCTGTCACCCCACATCAAAACTCATGTCATTTCCCTTTATAACGCTGTCACCCCACACCTAAACTCATGTCATTTCCCTTTATAACGCTGTCACCCCACACCTAAACTCATGTCATTTCCCTTTATAACGCTGTCACCCCACACCTAAACTCATGTCATTTCCCTTTATAACGCTGTCACCCCACACCTAAACTCATGTCATTTCTCTTTATTGTCACCCCACACCTAAACTCATGTCATTTCCCTTTATAACGCTGTCACCCCACATCTAAACTCATGTCATTTCTCTTTATAACGCTGTCACCCCACATCTAAACTCATGTCATTTCTCTTTATAACGCTGTCACCCCACATCTAAACTCATGTCATTTCTCTTTATAACGCTGTCACCCCACACCTAAACTCATGTCATTTCTCTTTATAACGCTGTCACCCCACACCTAAACTAATGTCATTTCCCTTTATAACGCTGTCACCCCACACCTAAACTCATGTCATTTCCCTTTATAACGCTGTCACCCCGCACCTAAACTCATGTCATTTCCCTTTATAACGCTGTCACCCCACATCTAAACTCATGTCCTGTCACCCCCACATCTAAACTCATTTATAAAGCTGTCACCCCACATCTAAACTCATGTCATTTCTCTTTATAACGCTGTCACCCCACATCTAAACTCATGTCATTTCCCTTTATAACGCTGTCACCCCACACCTAAACTCATGTCATTTCTCTTTATAACGCTGTCACCCCACCTAAACTCATGTCATTTCCCTTAATAACGCTGTCACCCCACATCAAAACTCATGTCATTTCCCTGTATAACGCTGTCACCCCACACCAAAACTCATGTCATTTCCCTTTATAACGCTGTCACCCCACATCAAAACTCATGTCATTTCCCTTTATAACGCTGTCACCCCACACCTAAACTCATGTCATTTCTCTTTATAACGCTGTCAAATCAAAACTCATGTCATTTCCCTGTATAACGCTGTCACCCCACATCAAAACTCATGTCATTTCCCTTTATAACGCTCACCCCACACCTAAACTCATGTCAACGCTGTCAACACCTAAACTCATGTCATTTCCCTTTATACTGTCACCCCACACCTAAACTCATGTCATTTCCCTTTATAACGCTGTCACCCCACACCTAAACTCATGTCATTTCCCTTTATAACGCTGTCACCCCACACCTAAACTCATGTCATTTCCCTTTATAACGCTGTCACCCCACACCTAAACTCATGTCATTTCTCTTTATAACGCTGTCACCCCACACCTAAACTCATGTCATTTCCCTTTATAACGCTGTCACCCCACACCTAAACTCATGTCATTTCCCTTAATAACGCTGTCACCCCACATCTAAACTCATGTCATTTCTCCATTTTTATAACGCTGTCACCCCACACCTAAACTCATGTCATTTCCCTTTATAACGCTGTCACCCCACACCTAAACTCATGTCATTTCCCTTTATAACGCTGTCACCCCACATCTAAACTCATGTCATTTCCCTGTATAACGCTGTCACCCCACACCTAAACTCATGTCATTTCCTTTATAACGCTGTCACCCACACCTAAACTCATGTCATTTCCATTTATAAAGCTGTCACCCCACACCTAAACTCATGTCATTTCCCTTTATAACGCTGTCACCCCACACCTAAACTCATGTCATTTCCCTTTATAACGCTGTCACCCCACACCTAAACACATGTCATTTCCCTTTATAACGCTGTCACCCCACACCTAAACTCATGTCATTTCCCCGTATAACGCTGTCACCCCACACCTAAACTCATGTCATTTCCCTTTATAACGCTGTCACCCCACATCTAAACTCATTATCTAATGTCATCTTGACTGAATTTGTATAATCTTACTAACATTTCTATAACGGTCTATATAATGTATAACTTCTGCAGTCAACCCAAGACTTGTTTTTCAACAATGTCAAGATTGTAATAGACATCGTTCCGTATCCTAGCAACAACGTGATGAAACGCGTATCTTAGGCAACGGGATCATAAAAGAATGGGCTGCCATTGGATAATTCATCCTTGGATACGTCATGTGGTGCACATTCTTTTAAAAGTCTGCAATTACACCACAATGTCAATATTGTTCACATTTCTATGAGACTTTGCAAGAGTTTTGAGTATGGCATCATATCGCTTTAAACCATCTTCCAAAACGAAAAAAAAAATGATTCAAAATCTGAGCTTGATGAATCGACCAGCTCTTCAGGGAAGCGTTTTTTTGGGAGGATGGAGGCAGTGTGCGATCCAAACGTCTGTTTCAAACATTTATTTTGGGGAAAAACTATTTTCCTCCTGCGTGCCGTTTCCGAAACAATACCTGGAATCGTAAATTAAGTTAATGACAGTCTCTTATTCTCTACAGTGAGTGATTCATCTTCGACTACGGATCAGGATCTATTTTTCTAGGCGAGGAACGGAAACAGAATAGAAACAGAGAAAACAACAAAATGTCTTTCCCAAACCTCCGCCAGATACTGGATCAGGATATTCCAGAAACCCATGAAAACGATGAAACTGCTCTTTCGATCTGATACTAAAGACTTTTACAGACAGATCAACTGCCCAGCACTGCAGTAGGGTTATTAGCATTGTAACAAAGGTAGAACCGTGGTAAAATACCCATTTACTTTAAACAGTTTAACAAGGCTCTTCTCAAGTGGCACATCCAACACCCTTTGACCTCATCCATCCTTATGTAATGCCTGGTCGTGGATCAGATGGGTGATCTTTCAACCTCACACCAACACTTTTTAATGGAGCTTAACTCGGAGCAGAGGACAAGGCTAACTGGATGCTCTCCCGCTGCCAAGGAGGGATGACTGTAGATGACTATAAGCTTGAAGACACCGATGACATTTGTGAAACTGTCCCAGAAAACCACTGGGGAGCAGAATCTTCAACAGCTAACTAAGCTGTGACAGAACCCTGCTTAGAGTTTGGCCTGTCTAAGAGAACGATGAACTGCAGTGCATTTAAGCACAAACTATGTTATAAAAAATGTATTTTACCTTTATTTAACTAGGCAAGTCAATTAAGAACAAATTCTTATTTACAATGACGGTCTACCCCGACCAAACCCGGATGATGCTGGGCCAATTGTGCGCCGCCCGATGAGACTCCCAATCACAGCCAGATGTGATGCGGCCTGGATTGCAACCAGGTACTGCAGTGACACCTCTTGCACTGAGATGCAGTGTCTTAAACCACCGCGTCACTCGGCAGTGTCTCTGCGAATGAGGTTTAGATAAATGTGTGTGCAGCTAAGACAATACCTGTCATTCTCAAGTAGACAGTGTTGGATCCAGTGTTGGATGAGATGATGGTCAAGGCTACAGATGAGTAATATAATGAATCCGCTATACTACAGCCAGTGGGCGTTGAGGGACTGCTTCCTTTGAAAACAATGAAAGTTGCTATACTGCTCGCGTTGTGTCCAAAGCAGCATCCAAATCACTGAGGTTCAATTCCCGATGTGAATGGAAAAAATGAGTGGTGGAGCTGGAGTGTTAGGTTAAACATCTGTCCAACTTTGCGCACACACACACACACACACACACACACACACACACACACACTGCTAGGCAATGTTTCATTGTGTTTAAATGCCCCTCCTTAACCACCATTCAACAAGTGTGTCAGACCCATATTAGGCTCCATTATCCACACTTCTCTTCAAGGCCTAAATACATTATCCCTAATTTCATTCAAGACCTACATACATTATCCCTAGTTTATGTTCTAAATACAGGTGTTACATAAGGCTTCATTATCCCTACTGTAATTCAAGGCCTAAATACATTATCCCTACTGTAATTCAAGGCCTCAATACATTATCCCTACTGTAATTCAAGGCCTCAATACATTATCCCTACTTTAATTCAAGGCCTACATACATTATCCCTACTTTAATTCGAGGCCCTAAATACATTATCCCTACTGTAATTCAAGGCATACATACATTATCCCTACTGTAATCCAAGGCCTAAATACATTATCCCTACTGTAATTCAAGGCCTAAATACATTATCCCTACTGTAATTCAAGGCCTAAATACATTATTCAAGGCCCCATTACTGTAATTCAAGGCCTAAATACATTATCCCTACTGTAATTCAAGGCCTAAATACATTATCCCTACTGTAATTCAAGGCCTAAATACATTATCCCTACTGTAATTCAAGGCCTAAATACATTATCCCTACTGTAATTCAAGGCCTACATATCCCTATTATCCCATTACTGTAATTCAAGGCCTAAATACTAAATTATCCCTACTGTAATTCAAGGCCTAACATACATTATCCCTACTGTAATTCAAGGCCTAAATACATTATCCCTACTGTAATTTAATTCAAGGCCTAAATACATTATCCCTACTTAATTCAAGGGCCAACATACATTATCCCTACTGTAATTCAAGGCCTAACATACATTATCCCATTATCCCTGTAATTCAAGGCCTAAATACATTATCCCTACTGTAATTCAAGGCCTACATACATTATCCCTATAATTCAAGGCCTAAATACATTATCCCTACTGTAATTCAAGGCCTAAATACATTATCCCTACTGTAATTCAAGGCCTAAATACATTATCCCTACTGTAATTCAAGGCCATACATTATCCCTACTGTAATTCAAGGCCTAAATACATTATCCCTACTGTAATTCAAGGCCTAAATACATTATCCCTACTGTAATTCAAGACCTAAATACATTATCCCTACTGTAATTCAAGGCCTACATACATTATCCCTACTTCAATTCAAGGCCTAAATACATTATCCCTACTGTAATTCAAGGCCTAAATACATGATCCCTACTGTAATTCAAGGCCTACATACATTATCCCTACTGTAATTCAAGGCCTAAATACATTATCCCTACTGTAATTCAAGGCCTACATACATTATCCCTACTGTAATTCAAGGCCTAAATACATTATCCCTACTGTAATTCAAGGCCTAAATACATTATCCCTACTGTAATTCAAGGCCTAAATACATTATCCCTACTGTAATTCAAGGCCTAAATACATTATCCCTACATTATACATTATCCCTACTGTAATTCAAGGCCTACATACATTATCCCTACTGTAATTCAAGGCCTACATACATTATCCCTACTGTAATTCAAGGCTGTAATTTAAATACATTATCCCTACTGTAATTCAACATTATCCCTACTGTAATTCAAGGCCTACATACATTATCCCTACTGTAATTCAAGGCCTAAATACATTATCCCTACTGTAATTCAAGGCCTAAATACATTATCCCTACTGTAATTTAAGGCCTACATACATTATCCCTACTGTAATTCAAGGCCTACATACATTATCCCTACTGTAATTCAAGGCCTACATACATTATCCCTACTGTAATTCAAGGCCTACATACATTATCCCTACTGTAATTCAAGGCCTACATACAGGTGTTCCAACTCATCTGAAAGCCCTCTACATCACCGGTCAGGTCAGGCATCCCACAGGCTTCAGCACCTTATTAGATCCAGAGCACATTGAACACTTCTCTTTTCTCTCTGGAGTCCAGGGTTTGTTATTGTTCTGACAATGAGCAGCCAGTTAAGGTGGGAGGGGGGTGAGGGGGTTCCTCCAAAGGCTTAGATGACTTTTCTGCAGGAAGGGAGACAGGGGGGGGGGTAACAGAGTCGTCTCTCTTAGCTCACCTCCTCCCAGAACAAGACCTTGATTTTATTCAAAATGGCAGCCAAAAGAGTAGAGAATGTGAAAGCACTAAGCAAGGGCATCTTTAGAGTTCCACAGTCTCAGCTCAAGGGTAACATGATCAGCATTGGTGTAGAATGACGCCAAATACAGATTTTTTTATTTATTTATAATAACACACTGTTTAAGGATTTGAGGATTCACAAGCATGTCTTGTACAGAAATCTTAAATGAGCATGGGCAGACCAGCACTGAATCACTTCTATTATACTGTAACCCAGTAGGCCAAGCTATCACCAAGTCCTGTTTTCTTTTTTCTTATTTTTTAACCTTTATTTAACTGGGCAAGACAGTTAAGAACAATTTCTTATTTACAATGACGGCCTAAAGGCCTCCTGTTTCAGTGACGTTGACTCTGGAAACGCTGATGAAGTTCTATGCCAAATTGACATCAAACATATAACATAGTGCTGTGATTTTCTCTATTTTTGCAAATATTCTTTACAATGAAAGTTATCAGATCATCAACCAAAACCTAATATTAGATAAAAGGGCCTGACATTTCCCTTTAGAATTCTCAAAGATGGCAAGTCATCCAGGTCCGAGGCAACAAAACCCACACACATTTCAGGGATCTTTTATTTCAGCTCATCAAAAAAAATAGGACCAACACTTTACATGTTGCGTTTATAGACAATGATCCAAAACACACAAGCAAGTCTCCACTCTAGAAATAAAAACTTCCTTGAGTATCCTTTAAGAGTTCTTCAAAAACTGTAGGGGAACACCTATACGTTCTTCAAAGAACTCATTTTAAGGGATCCTCGAAGAACCTTTTGAAGAACCCTTTTGAAGAACCGGTTCGGTTTTGAACTACCTCCCCTCCCCCTACTACTACTACTACTAATAATAATAAATAATAATAATAATATGCATAACAATAACAACAATAACACTATATTTTAACACTATATTTTAGTTCTGTGTTTAATATGATTTTAGTGGCAAAGCAGAATTTAAAAAAATGAAAAATGAGGTAAACTCCCAGCAGAGCCCCAAATCCAATGGGTATATCCTCCGGTGTTGTGATGTTGATGTTCTCCGTATCCATAGTCAGAATGATTTTGCAATGCATGGTGATCTTACACATTTCCTGATATATTCATCAGAGGTGTAGGGAGGTTGATTGATGTCCATTGAAGTGTGTCAATTTTCTGTTTTCGGAAAGATATGAAATAATGAACTATGAAAAGATAGATGATAGATGGTATCATTATTAAACAATATCAATTTAGATCATACTAGGGACAAACCTTACCTTAAATTGGGATCTTTATGTTTTTCAGTTAAGTGCCTGCACCTGCCGCCCTTTCAAATTCAAATGTTTCAGTTGAGCAGTTAGGTTCCTGCAAGAACCCCCCGCCAACTAAGGAGGTTCCTCGGTGAACCCCACCTCCTATGGAACCCTAAGGTTCTTCAAAGAACTTTGAGGATCTCAGAAGAACCCTTGTTGAGCCCCTAATTTGTGTGCGTGTGAGAATAGCTGAAAAGCAACACATTTAAAGTTTCGGCCTCATCACAGTCCAGATGTAAACTCGGTTGTCAGGACCTGAAACGAGCAGCTCTATAACTCACAGACGTCGTTGAGTTAAATCAGTTCTGCATGGGAGAGTGGGCCAAAAGTCCTCCACAGCAACATGAGAGACTGATCAACAACTACAGGAAGCATTTGGTTGGAGTCATTTCAGCTGAAGGAGGCACGACAAGTTATTGAGTAAAAGGAGCAATTACTTTTCCACACAAGGGCATTGGGTGCTGCATTACTTTGTTTATTGAACAATTATAACCCATTTTTATGGGGTGGATCAGCTTTAGTATTGCTGATAGATTGGAGCTTTTTCATCAATGTTATTGTCTGCATCACTTCCTATCCTCCATATATATATATTTTTTTTGCACACACACACACACACACACACACACACACACACACACACACACACACACACACACACACACACACACACACACACACACACCCTTTAATTGTTTAAATATATGTTCCTTTATTACTTTCTAACCCTACCACCCCCAATTGGAGTAAACAACACTTAGGCTTGTTTCCTCTGACACAATGGTTCTGACACAATGGTTCCGACACAATGGTTCCGACACAATGGTTCCGACACAGTGGTGCGGCTGGCTTCCGGGTTTAAGGAGCTGGGTTCGGCGGGTCATGTTTCGGAGAACGCAAGCCCGTTGGGGAGTTGCAGCGATGAGAAAAGATGGCAAAAGTGGGGTGAAAAAGGGGGGTAAAATCCCAAAATGTTTACAAAACAAGAACAAAAAAACAGATTGTCCAATCCGTCTCCCCTTCCACCAGACCTGGGATCAAAAACTATTTCTAATATCTCAATTAGTTTCACATACATATTTTAAAAAAGACACGTAGTTGAATATGTTGATGTTTTGGAAGTACACTTGGAAACTATTAGAAAAACTAAATTACACCGACTCAAATACAATCCCATGCATTTAACCCGGCTATTTGAAAATAGTATTTGAACAAACTGTCAAATACAATTTGGCAGACTATTTGGTTTTTACAAATAAACATTCAAATACTCAAATAAAAGTATTTTAAATACCAAATACTCAAATAAAAGTATTTTAAATACCCAATACTCAAATACACATGGTCTGCCCACCACCTATATGGTACATTCGGAAAAAAGACAAGGGGGGGGGATATCGTCATGGCGATGAGGATGGATGACCTCTACTTTCCCCGGTAACCACATCTCTTCCCCGGTGACCACATCTCTAACCCCTTCTCTGCACCCAGGTCTGACCCCATTACACATCCATACTGAATACAGGATATGGAAATGGATTACGGAACGAGTCAACCAGGAGTCACAATTCTGACAACGTAACTTTAGGTTTCATGTCCATGGAGGGAGAGTTGGTTTTACATGTTGATGAATGGCAACGTCGCCATTGCGCCGGCCAGAACAGATCCCTTAAGGGTCCATATACAGTTGAAGTCGGAAGTTGACATACACTTAGGTTGGAGCAGCTGTCATACTGCTCAGGAAGGAGACGCATTCTGTCTCCTAGAGATGAACGTACTTTGGTGTGAAAAGTGCAAATCAATCCCAGAACAACAGCAAAGGACCTTGCGAAGATGCTGGAGAAAACAGGTACAAAAGTATCTATATCCACAGTAAAACGAGTCCAATAATGACATAACCTGAAAGGCCGCAGAGCAAGGAAGAAGCCACTGCTCAAAAAACGCCATAAAAAAAGCCAAACTGCACATGGGGACAAAGATCGTACTTTTTGGAGAAATGTCCTCTAGTCTGATGAAACAAAAATAGAACTGTTTGGCCATAATGACCATCATTTTGTTTGAAGAAAAAAGGGGAATGCTTGCAAGCTGAAGAACACCATCCCACCAGTGAAGCACGGGGATGGCAGCATCATGTTGTGGGGGTGCTTTGCTGCAGGAGGGACTGGTGCACTTCACAAAATAGATGGCATCACGAGGGAGTGATATATGTGGATATATTGAAGCAACATCAAGACACCAGTCAGGAAGTTAAAGCTTGGTCGCAAATGGGTCTTCCAAATGGACAATGATCCCAAGCATACTTCCAAAGTTGTGGCAAAATGGCTTAAAGACAACAAAGTCAATGTATTGGAGTGACCATCACAAAGCCCTGACCTCAATCCTATAGAAAATGTGTGGGCAGAACTGAAAAAGCGTGTGCGAGTAAGGAGGCCTAAAAACCTGACTTAGTTACACCAGCTCTCTCAGGAGGAATGGGACAAAATTCACCCAACTTATTGTGGGAAGCTTATGGAAGGCTACCCAAAACATTTGACCCAAGTTAAACAAATTAAAGGCAATGCTACCAAATACTAATTGAGTGTATGTAAACTTCTGACTCACTGGGAATGTGATGAAAGAAATAAAAGCTGAAATAAATCATTCTCTCTACTATTATTCTGACATTTCACATTCTTAAAATAAAGTGGTGATTCTAACTGACATAAGACAGGGCATTTTTTACCAGGATTAAATGTCAGGAATTGTGAACAACTGAGTTGAAATGTATTTGGTTAAGGTGTATGTAAACTTCCTACTTCAACTGTAAACAAGAGCTGCACTCAGTTCCAGAATTGGTGGCAAATAAGTTAGTTCTAAATATTTCAAAAGCTAAAAGCATTGTATTTGGGACAAATCATTCACTAAACCCTTAACCTCAACTAAATAAGTAAACTTCAACTGTATATGTGAGAGTAGGATGGATAGGATAGATAAGACATCTCTTGCCAAACAGTGACTGAAGCTGTAAGTCCTGACTGTGCACATTGTGTTCCCTGGAGTAAAATAAGTACATACATGGCACTCCGAGAGACACTGGTAGCAGTCCTCCAAGTCCAGTACTGTCCAGCTCTCGATTGCCAGGTCTGTGATTTTTCCCGAATTGAGTTTGTTTTCACAGGAGCCCTGTGGTTGTCCCTGGGCCCAACGTTGGCTTGCCGCTCTCTTTCACTGATTAAAACACCACGACCGTAGCTGCTGTTGTTTGACATGGAACACATATGGGCCCATTTAGCAACGAGCACGTCGCCCCCCATAAAAAGGCACAATCTGGCAAACAAACACCATTGCAGATGTTAACTGGTGCTATGGCTACTTTAACTCCCCACCAGCTCTGTTCTCCTGTTTAAAAAAAAGAGTCCAGAGTCTGTTCCCACCTGCGGAATGTGTTTCTATAACATATGGAACATTGGAAAAAGTGCTACCAGGTCAAAGGCCATTGAGGCAGAAACACATCAACAACAGTAGGGCCCATGTGCGGTGCAGACCGTGTGCGGTGCAGACCGTGTGCGGTGCAGACCGTGTGCGGTGCAGACCGTGTGCGGTGCAGACCGTGTGCGGTGCAGACCGTGTGCGGTGCAGACCGTGTGCGGTGCAGACCGTGTGCGGTGCAGACCATGTGCGGTGCAGACCGTGTGCGGTGCAGACCGTGCGGTGCAGACCGTGTGCGGTGCAGACCGTGTGCGGTGCAGACCGTGTGCGGTGCAGACCGTAGCGGTGTAGACCATGCAGACCGTGTGCGGTGCAGACCGTGTGCGGTGCAGACCGTGTGCGGTGCAGACCATGTAGACCGTGTGCAGACCGTGTGCGGTGCAGACCGTGTGCGGTGCAGACCGTGTGCGGTGCAGACCGTGTGCGGTGCAGACCGTGTGCGGTGCAGACCGTGTGCGGTGCAGACCATGTGCGGTGCAGACCATGTGCGGTGCAGACCATGTGCGGTGCAGACCATGTGCGGTGCAGACTATGTGCAGTGCAGACCATGTGCAGTGCAGACCATGTGCAGTGCAGACCATGTTGGCATGTTGAAATCAAAGTTTAAATTCAGTAACAGTAATCTAAACAGTCATGGAGAAAGCAATCTTCCAAATATTTACGCTACAAGCCAAAATAGTGTTTCATGTCAATTGCTTTGGAATCATCCTGGAACGTTTTTCACCATCATGACATAAAAAGCAGCCTGTGTGAAGTGATTAGGGTCAAGCATGACAACGGCACAGAGAACCAATCTTTAATCAGATGAGAGCTGTCGACAGAGAAGCTTGTGAAATACTATGAGACTCTCCACATATCTGCAGACCATAATCATCATTTATCTCAGGACTAGGGGTTTTACAGTCTTAACCCTGGTGTCCTGGCTAAATTCCCAATGGGGCCTGTCATGCCAAATAATGTCCCCAGCTAAAGTGCCCTCCCCCCCTGCGTCACAATTGGATTCGAAAAACTATTAGCGTCCGTTGCTATACAACACTAATAGACAAACAACAACACTAATAGACAAATAACAAAACTAATAGACAAATAACAAAACTAGTAGACAAATAATAACACTAATAGACAAACAACAACACTAATAGACAAACAACAAAGTCAATCACACATTTGAAAGACTACAGTATATGTAATAATTGTATATACAATTGCATTGTTTACCTCAGTCAACAGCTGTGTCTCCCGTCAGTACAGCGGGCGTTAGGGTGAGTACTCAGTGGAGGCCTGGATGCTGCTGTTGTGCGCAAAGAAAATTACCTGATGGCTGTCCTCCCACCTTTCCTGGTACCCGTCAAGGGACTTGACCATGGCAGTCTTGAGGGTCTGGTTGGTCCATTCACCCAAACCTGGAGGGGGTAGGAAAGGGACATATATTGACAACGGAAGATATGGAAATATGTCTTAATATGTAACAAGAAAAACTAAAACAATCCATTGGTGACAGATGGCCTGGGGGTTGGTTTGGGTTTTCATAAGGTTAGGGCTCTGCTCAATCAGTGGCACACCCCTGTGAAGAGTAAGCTACAGTAAGCTGCCTGGTGTGGCTCCCATCAGGGGTCAATAGATCTACAGTAAGCTACCTGGTGTGGTTCCCTTCAGGGGTCAATGGATCTTCAGTAAGCTACCTGGTGTGGCTCCCTTCAGGGGTCAATGGATCTTCAGTAAGCTGCCTGGTGTGGCTCCCATCAGGGGTCAATAGATCTACAGTAAGCTGCCTGGTGTGGTTCCCTTCAGGGGTCAATGGATCTTCAGTAAGCTGCCTGGTGTGGCTCCCATCAGGGGTCAATAGATCTACAGTAAGCTGCCTGGTGTGGCTCCCATCAGGGGTCAATAGATTTACAGTAAGCTGCCTGGTGTGGCTCCCATCAGGGGTCAATGCATGTACAGTAAGCTACCTGGTGTGGTTCCCTTCAGGGGTCAATGGATCTTCAGTAAGCTGCCTGGTGTGGCTCCCATCAGGGGTCAATAGATCTACAGTAAGCTACCTGGTGTGGTTCCCTTCAGGGGTCAATGGAGCTAAGCTGCCTGGTGTAGCTCCCTTCAGGGGTCAATGGGTCTACAGTAAGCTGCCTGGTGTGGCTCCCTTCAGGGGTCAATAGGTCTACAGTAAGCTGCCTGGTGTGGCTCCCTTCAGGGGTCAATGGGTCTACAGTAAGCTGCCTGGTGTGGCTCTCTTCAGGAGTCAATGGATCTACAGTAAGCTGCCTGGTGTGGCTCCCATCAGGGGTCAATGGATCTACAGTAAGCTACCTGGTGTGGTTCCCTTCAGGGGTCAATGGATCTTCAGTAAGCTGCCTGGTGTGGCTCCCATCAGGGGTCAATAGATCTACAGTAAGCTACCTGGTGTGGTTCCCTTCAGGGGTCAATGGAGCTAAGCTGCCTGGTGTGGCTCCCTTCAGGGGTCAATGGGTCTACAGTAAGCTGCCTGGTGTGGCTCCCTTCAGGGGTCAATGGGTCTACAGTAAGCTGCCTGGTGTGGCTCTCTTCGGGGGTCAATGGATCTACAGTAAGCTGCCTGGTGTGGCTCCCTTCAGGGGTCAATTGATCTACAGTAAGCTGCCTGGTGTGGCTCCCTTCAGGGGTCAATGGATCTACAGTAAGCTGCCTGGTGTGGCTCTCTTCAGGGGTCAATGGGTCTACAGTAAGCTGCCTGGTGTGGCTCCCTTCAGGGGTCAATGGGTCTACAGTAAGCTGCCTGGTGTGGCTCCCTTTAGGGGTCAATGGGTCTACAGTAAGCTGCCTGG
The DNA here is from genome assembly GCF_036934945.1 of Oncorhynchus masou masou. Lineage (NCBI taxonomy): Eukaryota > Metazoa > Chordata > Actinopteri > Salmoniformes > Salmonidae > Oncorhynchus > Oncorhynchus masou. The sequence continues at coordinate 63,127,855 of NC_088241.1, read as the reverse complement.
TGTGGCTCCCTTCAGGGGTCAATGGGTCTACAGTAAGCTGCCTGGTGTGGCTCCCTTTAGGGGTCAATGGAGCCAAGCTACCTGGTCTGGCGCCCTTCAGGGGTCTATGGGTCTACAGTAAGCTACCTGGTGTGGCTCCCTTCAGGGGTCAATGGGTCTACAGTAAGCTGCCTGGTGTGGCTCCCTTCAGGGGTCAATGGGTCTACAGTAAGCTGCCTGGTGTGGCTCTCTTCAGGGGTCAATGGATCTACAGTAAGCTGCCTGGTGTGGCTCTCTTCAGGGGTCAATGGATCTACAGTAAGCTGCCTGGTGTGGCTCCCTTTAGGGGTCAATGGAGCCAAGCTACCTGGTCTGGCGCCCTTCAGGGGTCAATGGGTCTACAGTAAGCTGCCTGGTGTGGCTCCCTTCAGGGGTCAATAGATCTACAGTAAGCTGCCTGGTGTGGCTCCCTTCAGGGGTCAATGGATCTACAGTAAGCTGCCTGGTGTGGCTCTCTTCAGGGGTCAATGGGTCTACAGTAAGCTGCCTGGTGTGGCTCCCTTCAGGGGTCAATGGGTCTACAGTAAGCTGCCTGGTGTGGCTCCCTTTAGGGGTCAATGGGTCTACAGTAAGCTGCCTGGTGTGGCTCCCTTCAGGGGTCAATGGGTCTACAGTAAGCTGCCTGGTGTGGCTCCCTTTAGGGGTCAATGGAGCCAAGCTACCTGGTCTGGCGCCCTTCAGGGGTCTATGGGTCTACAGTAAGCTACCTGGTGTGGCTCCCTTCAGGGGTCAATGGGTCTACAGTAAGCTGCCTGGTGTGGCTCCCTTCAGGGGTCAATGGGTCTACAGTAAGCTGCCTGGTGTGGCTCTCTTCAGGGGTCAATGGATCTACAGTAAGCTGCCTGGTGTGGCTCTCTTCAGGGGTCAATGGATCTACAGTAAGCTGCCTGGTGTGGCTCCCTTTAGGGGTCAATGGAGCCAAGCTACCTGGTCTGGCGCCCTTCAGGGGTCAATGGGTCTACAGTAAGCTGCCTGGTGTGGCTCCCTTCAGGGGTCAATAGATCTACAGTAAGCTGCCTGGTGTGGCTCTCTTTAGGGGTCAATGGAGCCAAGCTACCTGGTCTGGCGCCCCCTCCCCCCTCTGGGACCCTGAACACACACTCCTCATATTACACATCACTCTCATCCTGGTCACAGCAGGGAGGGACACACGTACGTAAACCTGACCCCAGGCAGGGTGGCAGAGGGAACTAGACCTTCAGACACATAGATGTTTGACAGAGGGATAAGGAATGTAATTGATAAACAGCCACAGAACAGAGAAAACACACTATTCAAAAGCAGTAACAGTAGCTAAATAGTGTGTCTAGACAGTCATACAGGTCCATGTAGATCCATAGGGAATTCAACCAATACTCATCAATGACAATAAATGTATAATTTATCCGAGGACGACGTCTGGCTTGAGTTACTTGGGACAAAGTGAAAGAGTTGACATCTGGATGGCTTCTGTTGGCCATGGCGGATTCCAAATCACCTCTTTAACCTTCAAAATCCTACTTCTTTGCTATAAATAAATAATTGAAAGCATGTCACTGAGACGTTGGTACTAATGTGTCCATCTGCTTTTCTTATTATCCTCGTGGTCTTAAAATGACACATCAGCGAGTGACTATTGAAACGTGGACCACGTGGGCTCGCTCGACTGCCTGCTCGTCTCCTTGTGTCTTTCTACTCCACCTTTGGGAGTTAACCCGGAAACGCAGGGCCAGCTGAAAAAGCTAATGTAAGTTCACTGTAATACTGATAGAGCAACATAGGTGGTCTTTTCATTTTCCCAGTGTGGAAAACAATTACTGAACAGGTTGCAGAAGAACCTATGCACCTAGAACCTCTATATAGGGGCCTCCCGAGTGGCAGGGTGGTCTAAGGCACCGCAACACTGTGCTAGCTTTGCCACTAGAGATTCTGGGTTCGAGTCCAGGCTCTGTCACAGTCAGCCACGACCAGGAGCCCCATGGGGCAGGGCACAATTGGCCCAGTGTCATCCGGGTTAGGGGAGGGCTTGGCCGGCAGGGATGTCCCTGTCCCATCATGCACCAGCAACTCCTGACACGGTCGCCAGGTGTACGGTGTTTCCTCTGACACATTGGTGCGGCCGGCTTCCGGGTTAAGTGGGCATTGTGTCAAGAAGCAGTGCAAGCTTGGTTGGGTTGTATTTCGGAGGACGCACGGCTCTCGACCTTCGCCTCTCCCGAGTCCGTACGGGAGTTGCAGCAATGAGACAAGACTGTAACTACCAATTGGATACCATGAAATTAGGGTAAAAAAATAAATATATATAAATAAAGAACCTCTCCACGTAGATCTAATCTTCAGGTGGATGGGAATATAAATAAAATGTTAACAACGTCTTCAGTCTCTGGGGTGGTACATATTTTTTGTTTCTCTCTTTTTTCCTCTCTGTAATACTACTAGACACTTAACAATTTTATGAAGTTGTCTTCAGCCCAGATAGGGTTCACAATCTCCAAACCTCATAACTAGATACAAAGAAGCCATTTCAGGCTATCAAGTTAGAGTAGCTCGCTTGTCTAACCATCTCAGCTGGCATGCCTGCTGGCAAGGTTGGTAGACTTTGGAAAAGCAAGCAATTACTAAATGTACTGAATAATACATAATTTTCAATCTTCTAACCAGATTTCAGCAGAGAAGCAGAGAAGCATATTTAATTTATTTAAAAAAATAAGAACCACCAGTCACAGGAGGATATACAAACAGCTCAAGAGTATGCTTAGATATGCATAAGAAGACATAGACATAGAATTAAGTATAATGATTATGGCTCGAGATTGCAGGGGGAAAAAATGTTTTAGGTATTTGAAAAATGCACAGACTGGGGGCATACCCCCTCTACAGACCACCCACCAAGAAAAACTCACATATTTTGTGGCACCCCAGATTTTTGGGGTACATGATGTCCCTGCACACACAAACACCATGAAGACCTGTCTCTGAGGTGAGGATAACAGAAACTGCTCTCTTCCTGTCAGAACTGGGAGAGGACAGTGTGCCAACAGGGAGAGAAGACTGTTAGATTATATTGGCAGAGAACAGGCAGAATATCTCTAGTCCAAACTCAGTTGAAAACAATTTAAGGCTTGGAGGATATGAGCCTTGTCTTGTGCCATATCAGTTGACCTACATTTTACTCATGTTATCTCTAAAATAATTTAAAACATTTCAGCTTATCTGGTGTAACGGACCCAATATAATATTCAAAACTGCAAACCCCGTCCATAAGGCATTCGAGGCAGGCAAAAGATAGTGCCAAAAGAATGTCAACTTTTAAATAGGATTCGAAACTAGGACGAGTATCCACAAAGCATCTCAGTAAATGTCCTGTTTCAAAAAAACTCCCAGCTCAGAGTAGGTTTTAGGGTGGTGTTAAAGACACTGAAAATCAACTCCTAGAAAAGTTTCTTGGCTGGTAATCACGACAGTTTAAAGGTACCACAAAGGAAAGACTGATGACGCTCATTGACATGCAAATGATGGTGAATAATCAATCACGATGAGGCATCGCCAGCTCTGAACTCCATCGTACATTTAAACAATAAGGCCCGTGGGGGTGTGGTATATGGCCAATATATCACAACCCCCCCGAGGTGCATTATTGCTATTATATAAACTGGTTACCAACGTAGTTAGAGAGGTAAAAATAAATGTTTCGTCATACCCCGTGGTATGCGGTCTGATATACCACGGCTTTCAGCCAATCAGCATTCAGGGCTCCAACCACCCAGTTTATTATATACTGTATACTTTATAATATAATATACACCCTTCAGACAACGACAGTGAATGTAACTGTACATGTTGAAACATTGTAATGGTAGGATGTTTGATATTATTTCCACTTGACACGATCACTTTGCCTACTCTTAATGACTGCCAAATATATTGGCATGCATAACCTTAAAAAAATTTTTTTTTTATTTTTTTATATATATATATGTATAATAATCTAATTCTGATGGTTGTTAAAAGCGAAATTGACAGAATTACCGTTATATCAATATACTCGTCATTACTACCATTTAACAACTCGCTAAATCGCTTTGCCACAGTAGGCATCAAGTCACTTCCCTGCAATGTTCCGCTGTTACGTTTCGAAAGGTCTATCATTTCCATCGAACACAATCAAAGTTAACATACGCACTACTGTAGATGCCTTCAAATTCATAGGCCTGCCCAAATTAGACATTTTTTTTTTAACAATGTATTTGTTTGTGTTCCGAATGGATAACTTGAAATAACATGATATAGGTTAGTGCCGCTCATGGGGTTATCCTAAATAACTGTCGACTAGCTGAGAGTCTTATGACTAAAGAGGCTTCGTGAATAGCTTTAATGTTGCACCCATGAATGTAGGAGTAAAGCACTTATATTCTCAGCACTTGTGACCAATTTTCTACTCCGAGACGCTTTGTGGATACGGGCTCAGGTCCGACGGAAGGTGAGGTCAGGGCATTATGTTCTAGTGCTGACGGGAAGGTCACTTCAGCTCACTGGTTTTGTACCAGGGCACATTTATAAACAATGACTCCATTCCTGAACATAAACAGTTGTTTAACATAGAGATGTGTCACACCCTGACCATAGAGAGCCCTTAGTTCTCTGTGGTGTAGTAGGTCAGGCAGTGACTCGGGGGTGATCTAGTATATATATAGTATATATATTTCTATGTGGGTGCTGATATGGTTCCCAATTATAGGCAGCTGTTTATCGTTGCCTCTGATTGGGGATCATATTTAGGTAGGTCGTTTCCCCACCTGCAGTTGTGGGATATTATTTTGTGTTTTGGGCATGTGCACCACGTCGTCTTGATTGATTGATTGATTGATTGATTTTGCAAAGTTTCCCTTTATAATAAATATGTGGAACTCAACATCCACTGAGCCTTGGTCTGTCTCTCCACACATACATGACAAGATGAATGTTGATGGGTAAGTCCAACGGTGTAATTCCTTCACAAGTATTTTAAACTAATGTTCTGTGGTGGAGGAATGCCTGTAATGTGTCCCACCGCCCACCACCAGCCTAATTAGGACCTGTTTTCAATTGCTCTCAGATGAACAAGATGGGAAGATTAACTTCAAATCTGACAAATTGAGACAGATTTCATTCAATGATGATTAAATGCATTTTTGTTGTGGTTGCAAACAAATCTCACAGCATTTTCCACATGATCTGAATGGTGTAAACCAGTGCTTTCCAAACTTTTTATAATAGTCCCGTACCCCTTCATTCAACCTCCAGCTGTGTACCCCTTCAAACATTCAACCTCCAGCTGTGTACCCCCTCGGGCACCAGGGTCAGCTGCGCCCCCTCGGGCACCAGGGTCAGCTGCACCCCCCTCGGGCACCAGGGTCAGCTGCACCCCCCTCGGGCACCAGGGTCAGCTGCACCCCCCTCGGGCACCAGGGTCAGCTGCACCCCCCTTGGGCACCAGGGTCAGATGCACCCCCCTCGGGCACCAGGGTCAGCTGCACCCCCCTCGGGCACCAGGGTCAGCTGCACCCCCTCGGGCACCAGGGTCAGCTGCACCCCCTCGGGCACCAGGGTCAGCTGCACCCCCCTCGGGCACCAGGGTCAGCTGCACCCCCTCGGGCACCAGGGTCAGCTGCACCCCCTCGGGCACCAGGGTCAGCTGCACCCCCTCTGGCACCAGGGTCAGTTGTACCCCCTCTGGCACCAGGGTCAGCACACTCTCAAATGTTGTTTTTTGCCATCATTGTAAGCCTGCCACACACACACACACTACATGATACATTTATTAAACTTAAGAATGAGTGAGTTTTTGTCAAAACCCGGATCGTGGGAAGTGACAAAGAGCTCTTATAGGACCAGGGCACAAAAAAATAATCAATAATTTTGCTCTTTATTTAACCATCTTACATATAAAACATTATTTGTTCATAGAAAATTGTGAATAACTCACCACAGGTTAATGAGAAGCGTGTGCTTGAAAGGATGCTCACAATGTGTTATTGGAGAGTCTCGGTCTTAAATAATATTCCACACAGTCTGTGCCTGTATTTAGTTTTCATGCTAGTGAGGGCTGAGAATCCACTCTCACATACAGTATACCAGGAGCTGTGCCAGGCCACCACATCTGTTGACTCATCCAGCTGTAACGGACATATATATATATCCCATCCCATTTAGCAGACGCTTTTGTCCAAAGCGACTTACAAGTCGGCTGGGGCCACTACTTTTACATATGGGTGGCCCCAGCGGGAATCGAACCCACGACGCTTGGCGTTGCAAGCGCCATGCTCTACCGACTGAGCCACACAGGACCCATATACCAGGAGCTGTGCCAGGCTGTGCCAGGCCAACACATCTGTTGACTCATCCAGCTGTAACGGACATATACCAGGAGCTGTGCCAGGCCACCACATCTGTTGACTCATCCAGCTGTAACGGACATATACCAGGAGCTGTGCCAGGCCACTACATCTGTTGACTCATCCAGCTGTAACGCATAGAATTCACTGGCTTGTATGTGAAGCATTAATCGTTACGAAACATCTCCTGCCATGTCACTGATGCATCGTAAAACAGTGTTGTTTGATGAAGATATCGTCTGTATAGTTTTTGGGCCTTTTCCCCCAGCATTGTCCCAGCCATATCCGCGGCAGCATGAAGAATCAAGTCCTCCACAATAGTATGGGGCTTGCCTGTCCCAGCCAGTCCTCCACAATAGTATGGGGCTTGCCTGTCCTAGTCCACTCGGTAGCTCACCATATAAGATGCTTCGAGCCCCTTCTTATTAATGGTGTCTGTTGCTTTTATACATGTCTTACTATTCAAAAGTCATCTTAAGCCACGGGTGTTTTGAGTGAGAATTCTTTCAAATTGGCATGTTTTGTTTCTAAATGTCTGCACAAAAGTGAAGGCTTCACTGAGTTGTGAGATCGTACTCTTGCACATATAACACACTGTGGCTGAGGAAAGGCACTACTCCCAATATAAGTGAACCCCAAATCAATGTAGTTCTCATCATATTTGCGCCTCTTCGATGGTCCAACGTACCTGTCTGTTGATTGGTGCTTCCCGGGTAAAGGGGCAGTAGCTCTTCGGCTGCATCAGATTCACAACTGTCAGTGTCCATGCTATCTGGGCTAACAACAAATGTAGAATTACTGATGCTAGTATTGGATGTGCTCGTGGAAGCAGAATAACTTGTCATTGACAGGTGCAGGTGTAGTACTGCTGGTAGTAGCAGTACTACCAGTAGAGCTGGTACGTGTCTCTATGGACGTGGGACTTACTAAACGGACCGTTCGAAAATGTGAATATATAAAAAGTGAATCACATTTTAATTTGGCTTACCCCAGACGCCATTGCGCGTACCCAGATTGAGAATACCTGGTGTAAACAATCTCACACCATTTCTCATGCGTGATCTGAATGGTGTAAACAATCTCACCTCTGTTTGATCGGGAAAACAAAACCTTGTCTCACTAACCTCTCTCCGCCTACACACTAATCTACCCCTACACAGTGCCTAAAGGACTGCTTAACAGCATAAGAGGATGATCATTGGTAATGGAGGGGGGGTAGAGTGCATTAATAGAAATATCAGCACTTGACATACATATATATATATATATATATATATATATATATATATATATATATATATATATATATATATATATATATCACACACACTTAAAAATAACTCACCCATCTACACACAATACCCCATGATGACAAAATGAAAACATGTTTTTAGAAATGTTTGCAAATTTATTGAAAATTAAATATAGAAATATCTCATTTACATAACTTTTCACACCCCTGAGTCAGTACTTTCCGCAGTGATTACAGCTGAGTCTTTCTGGGTAAGTCTAAGAGCTTTCCACACCTGGATTATGTAACAAATTGGTTGTTGACCATTGCTAAATAACCATTTTCAGATCTTTCCATAGATTTTCAAGTAGATTTAATTCAAAAATGCAACTCGGCCACTCAGGAACATTCACTGTCTTCTTGGTAGCAACTCCAGTATAGATTTGGCCTTGTGTTAAAGGTCATTGTCCTGCTGAAAAGTGCATTCATGTCCCAAGTTTCCTCCAGGATGTTTCCTGTGATTAGCTCCATTCCGTTTCTTTTTTATCCTGAAATACTCATCAGTCCTTAACGATTACAACATATCCATAACCACCACTATGCTAAAAAATATGGAGAGTAGTACTCGGTAATGTATTGTACTGGATTTACCCCAAACATAACACAGTTTCTGCAGAATTATTTTAGTGCCTTGTTGAAAACAGGATGAATGTTTTGGAATATTTTAATTCTGTACATGTTTCCTTCTTTTCACTCTGTCATTTAGGTGAGTATTATGGAGTAAGTACAATGTTGTTGATCAATCCTCAGTTGTCTCCAATCACAGCCGTGATCTCATGGTAAAATCCCTGAGTGGTTTCCTTCCTCTCCGGCAACTGAGTTAGGAAGGACGCCTGTATCTTTGTAGTGACTGGGTGTATTGATGCACCATCCAAAGAGTAATTAACTTCAAAAGGATTTTTAATGTTGGCTTTTATTTGTTTATTTGTACCATCTACCAATTCGGTGCTCGACCGAGGGACCATACAGATAATTGTATGTGTGGGGTACAGAGACGAGTAAGTCGTTTAAAAATAACGTTGTGAGTCCATGCAACTTATGTGACTTGTTAAGCAAATGTTTACTCCTGAAATGATTTAGGCTTGTCATAGCAAAGCGGTTGAATACTTATTGACTCAAGACATTTTCATTTTCATTCTGAATTTCATTTCTAAAAACATAATTCCATTTTGACTTTATTGGTAAACATTTATTTATTAGTGACATAAAATCTGCATTTAATCTATTTTAAATGCAGGCTGTAAAACACAATGTGGAAAAAGTCAAGGGGTGTGAACTTTGAAGACACTTTATCAACAGCATATGGCAGTACATCATCTTAACCTTGGCATTCCTGCAGTACATTGGCCTGAATTGATGCATGCTCTCAGCAGGTTTGTAGGCGGTTTCGTTTGACCCTTATGCTCAGGTCCTGGGGATATCATTTCACATTATGAATTCTGCCCCTATACAGCCAGATCCCCCTCCACTGCAGTTCCCACAGGACAACTGCATCCACTTCAATAGCCGCACTGTGATTTACTGCTGCCCACGGACTCAACTCTGTAACTGATACTCCCCTGCCTCAATAAAAACAACTGATGATACAAGAGGTTTGTTCGAGGGACCGAAGATGACAGGCGACGAAAGGGAAGTGTGCGCGCACACACACACACCCACACACACACACCCACACACACACACACACACACACACACACACCCACACACACCCACACACACACACATCAAAACAGTATTCACATAAACCCCTACACAGTAGGATGAGATGAGGACCAGGCCTGGTGCAGAAGGCTTGGTGTTTGGCGACCTGGCAGGGTACAGTCGTGTGCGGGGGCTCCTGGTTCGGATGTTCTCTGGTTACAGGGAGATGGGGGGGTCTACTGAGTCTAACTAGACACGGTTAGTCCATCTCACCCCAGTGATGACACCAGAGTGTTTGCTTTTCTTACATCATGTGAACAAGACGGCTACTGGAGAGCAAGAAGTATATGACAAGCTTTGGGGGGAAGGAAATACACCATTTGTGTGATAAGACCAAAGTTTTGTGCCGGTAGCCACTCATTAACGTCAGAAGACTCTTACAAACCGATGAATGGCCAACGCCTTCACAGTGTGTACAGTCTAGAATGTTTACACCTTGTTGTGTGAACTGACGACTGTATTTCTTAAGCAAATCTTCCACAGACTCCAACGTAGGGTTTTATACTAACAACGGGTAATGTATTACAAATTTATGTCCTGCTATTCGTAATTCTTGCAGACAAAAAAAAAAAGGCACATTTGAATAACCACATTCAGATGAAGGCTGGAATCTTGATCAAGAAAGGAGCGTGAATCTAAATTGAAGGATCAACTCTATACTCTACTTCTACAGAAGCTAGTTCCTTCTCCTGTAATCTCCACTGGCCCCTTCCTGGGGCCTGCAGGCGGACACTGATGGAGACAAACGTCCCATTTAAAGATCTGTTTGGAGCCAGCCCTGCAGTAGCAGCATGATACTCCCGTCTCCATGGCAAAACGACACAAATAAACCCGGCTCATCGCCTGCCTCCACAGGAATAGGACATCATTCCACAGGAGGTCCTTCCCTAACTCACCTGCTTCTCATTCCTCATGAAGTACTGTGAGTTGACCTTGCTGTCAGTTTTAACCAGAGCCTTGCATATGAGGAGTGATGGGCCTTCACATAGAGTAACTGAGTCCTAACATACCTGACAGTTGGTATCAAAAGGGGATGAATCCAAAATATGAACACATAAAAATGCTACAGATGGCCTGTATCCTCTCTCCTCAACAAGCTGCACTGAGTGTAATGGCCTGTATCCTCCTCTCTCCTCAACAAGCTGCACTGAGTGTAATGGCCTGTATCCTCCTCTCTCCTCAACAAGCTGCACTGAGTGTAATGGCCTGTATCCTCCTCTCTCCTCAACAAGCTGCACTGAGTGTAATGGCCTGTATCCTCCTCAACAAGCTGCACTGAGTGTAATGGCCTGTATCATCCTCCTCCTCAACAAGCTGTACTGAGTGTAATGGCCTGTATCCTCCTCAACAAGCTGCACTGAGTGTAATGGCCTGTATCCTCCTCTCTCCTCTCTCCTCAACAAGCTGCACTGAGTGTAATGGCCTGTATCCTCCTCTCTCCTCAACAAGCTGCACTGAGTGTAATGGCCTGTATCCTCCTCCTCTCTCCTCAACAAGCTGCACTGAGTGTAATGGCCTGTATCCTCCTCTCTCCTCAACAAGCTGCACTGAGTGTAATGGCCTGTATCCTCCTCAACAAGCTGCACTGAGTGTAATGGCCTGTATCCTCCTCTCTCCTCAACAAGCTGCACTGAGTGTAATGGCCTGTATCCTCCTCTCTCCTCAACAAGCTGCACTGAGTGTAATGCCCTAGAGGCGGACTTCTCAGCCCTGTGTCTGACAAATGTCCAATAGTGGCAGAATCTGTGGTATTAGCCATGTCTATGCTACTCTCTTGCAGGGCTTTGAGACTGAGTATTTGCAGCCAAGAGAGATGAGTAAAAGGCTCAGCTGTGAACATTCCAATCTGGGGTTGATTAGGTCTCCTGGCGCAGGACAAATTGAGACTGACAGACTGTGTAAAACAAGCGCCCCCCCCCCCCCCCACAGACACCTTACCCACAACAATAGTTATAACCAAAGCTTCTGGTAAATATAAAGCAGATTGACTGCGGGAGGAAATGTTAGTATTTTTCCATTATGTTGCCCAGTGAGGCTCAACATCGAACCAAAATGGCTCTGGTTGTAATTCAGTTGCAGCTTTTACAATGTTATATGGAGGAAATAAACATCTCACCTTCTGACCAAATGTGAACAATGGGTCCAGTGTACTGGGCAATTTTAAACAGACATCTTAGAACGTGTCATGCCTAATAAAGGAGACGTGCCAAAGAGGGTCTGTGGAGAATTATGGAAGAGTCAGAAATTATTCACCTCCACCTTACCGGTTCCCCGAGGCCCACTGCAATTTGCATACTACCCCAATAGGTTCACAGACGATGCCCTATCCCATCTGGACAAGAGGAATACCTATGTAAGAATGCTGTCCATTGACTACAGTTCAGAATTCAACACCATAGTACCCTCCAAGCTCATCATTAAGCTGGAGGCCCTGGGTCTCAACCTCGCCCTGTGCAACTGGGTCCTGGACTTTCTGATAGGCCGCCCCCAGGTGGTGAAGTTAGGAAACAACACCTCCACTTCGCTGATCCTCAACACTGGGGCCCAACAAGGGCGTGTTCTCAGCCCCCTCCTGTACTCCCTGTTCATCCATGACTGCGTGGCCAGGCACGCCTCCAACTCAATCATCAAGTGATTGATCTCTTGATCGCCAACAACGACGAGATGGCCTACAGGGAGGAGGTGAGGGCCCTCGGAGTGTGGTGTGAGGGAAAACAACCTCTTCCTCAACGTCAACAAAACAAAAGAGATGATCGTGGACTTCAGGAAACAGCAGAGGGAGCACCCCACTATCCACATCGACGGGACAGCAGTGGAGAAGGTGTAAAGTTTCAAGTTCCTCAGCATACACATCACTGACAAACTGAAATGGACCACCCACACAGACAGTGGATGAAGAAATTTTTCTTGTCACCTAAAACTCTCAAACTTCTCAGATGCATAATCGAGAGGATCCTGTCGGGCTGTATCACCGCCTGGTACGGCAACTTCTCCACCCACAACCGTAAGGCTCTCCAGAGGGTAGTGAGGTCTGCACAACGCATCACCGGGGGCAAACTACCTGCCTTCCAGGACACCTACACCACCCGATGTCACAGGAAGGCCAAAAAGATCATCAAGGATAACAACCACCCGAGCCACTGCCTGTTCACCCCGCTATCATCCAGAAGGCGAAGTCAGTACAGGTGCATCAACACAGGGACCGAGAGAGAAAAACAGCTTCTAATCTGAAGGCCACCAGACTGTTAAAAAGCCATCACTAACACAGAGAGGCTGCTGCGGTTTACATACAGACTTGAAATCATTGGCCACTTTAATAAATTGATCACTAGTCACTTTAATAATGATGTTTCCGTATGTTGCACTACTCATCCCAGATGTATATACTGTATTTTATACATTCTACTGCATCTTGTCTATGCCGGTCGTTCATGGCCCATCCATTTACTTATATGTACATACTCTTATTCCATCCCTTAGATTTGTGTATATTAGGTTTTGTTGTGGAATTTTTAGACTACTTGTTAGATCTTGCTTGCACTGTCGGACCTAGAAGCTCATGCATTTTGCTACACTCGCATTAACATCTGCTAACCATGTGTATGTGACCAATAACACCTGCTAACCATGTGTAAGTGACCAATAACATCTGCTAACCATGTATATGTGACCAATAACATCTGCTAACCATGTGACCAATAACATCTGCTAACCATGTGTATGTGACCAATAACATCTGCTAACCATGTGTATATGACCAATAACATCTGATAACCGTGTGTATGTGACCAATAACATCTGCTAACCATGTGACCAATAACATCTGCTAACCATGTGTATGTGACCAATAACATCTGCTAACCATGTGTATGTGACAAATACATTTGATTCGATTTAATATTCAGCGGTGTGATTGAGTGGGTGAGGGCCTACTGGGTGAGGGCCTACTGGGTGAGGGCCTACTGGGTGAGGGCCTACAAGAGTAAGTCTTGTTTTACAGTTTTCAAACCATACATTTTCAGTCCTTCCTCTTAACCACTAAGGTCGATGTCCGCGCCCCAAAATAAATGTCATTAGCATAATTTTAAAAAATCCCAGAAATCCTTCCGTTTAAACTAGAGATACCGGTTTATTGCATTGGATGCGTATCAATCCGCCTATGACACAAATCTGCATCTGCGGTAAAAGGTGACAGAGCTACTGTAGAGCAGCGTTTGTCAGATCATGATACACCCCCCACGATAAAATCACTCCCCCCTCACAAAATCGTCTGAACGGTTTGGCCTAAACTACTATGACCCCTCCATGGAATCACCGTTTACTCTGTTTTGCTCTACGACCCCCCCACAAGCGTCTTGGGACTTGTCTTAAGTCGGTACAGCCGATCTGCCAACTTCTGTTTGTAGCGTCCCAACAGTTTGGGCTACACACTAATGAGCTGAAACAAGAACACGTCAATTGTTTTGCTCTAGGACACCCACGACTTGTCTGAAGGTTCCCTTGTACCAGGTGCACTTCTTTTATGGAAGTACTGCATATATATATATACACATGTAAAGAAAAAAATACAAATGTATCCTGGTCTTTCTTAAATATCTCAGATATGGGGTTGGGCGGGGAGACAGTCATTCAATGTGTTTGTATGTGCTAATAGCACTAAGGCCAAAAAATGTTTCATCAAATAATTTTTTTTTTTTATTACTTCAAGGGGACTTAATTCAAAATCTAATAGCAAAATGGTCCTTGGTATGGCCTTCTTAAAACCATTCCATATAGCTTAGTAGACCTCAGTAAAATCTTTGAAACTGTTGTGTTTGTGTTCACGATACAACGTTTGGTTATGGTCATCTCTGTTATTGCATTACATTTTCATTCATTCTACCATTCTCATTGTTGGAGGGGACACATTGTTTTCAGAGCGCACAACCTGCGCTACACTTCTGAGAAACAAGTGTTGGTTTATTTAATTGATGAGTTTTGTCTTTTGTTTGGAGCGTTCCTGTCAATGTTGAGTAAGGACATGCACCTGATTACGCTTAGAAGTAGGTCTATAGGCTACCTGGCAATGTTGAGTAAGGACGTGCACCTGATTACGCTTAGAAGTAGGTCTATAGGCTACCTGGCCAATGTTGAGTAAGGACGTGCACCTGATTACGCTTAGAAGTAGGTCTATAGGCTACCTGGCCATGTTGAGTAAGGAGACATGCAACTGATTACGCTTAGAAGTAGGTCTATAGGCTACCTGTCAATGTTGAGTAAGGAGACATGCACCTGATTACGCTTAGAAGTAGGTCTATAGGCTACCTGTCAATGTTGAGTAATGAGACATGCACCTGATTACGCTTAGAAGTAGGTCTATAGGCTACCTGTCAATGTTGAGTAAGGACGTGCACCTGATTACGCTTAGAAGTAGGTCTATAGGCTACCTGTCAATGTTGAGTAAGGACGTGCACCTGATTACGCTTAGAAGTAGGTCTATTTATATTTAAATGTAGGCATATAAAATGTGCCCTTTTGGGGATCAGATAGTATTTCTGATTGGCTTAACACACCACCACTAATGAGCTTTGAAGTAATGTTTTCTTCACCTCAAACAGCAAGCAAACAGTCTGTTTTTTTACATCCATTGACAATGACAATAGTTCCTCAATGTATTTGAAAAATCTTTCCAGCTCTCTCCCTTTCAATAACCCCTCAGCGTGAAAGAGAAATGTCATGCTCTGATCCAGTGGAAACATCATAAAATAGGCCGACCTGATTACTTCTTATCAGTGATTGAGTCGGACTGAGAAGTTCTGGTAGCCATTTTAGGTGCTGGTACTGTTTCTATGTAGGTACAGGAGCTCCACAACACTTGAGGTAATATCCCTATAAGAGACAGCAGCTCAGTCAGTAGAAAGTTTGAGTTGCCAGTGATCAGTTCTGGTGAGCTCCTGCCAAAGTCAAGCTCTACTTCTTATCCCTTGTGCAAATAGCCTACAGTTGTGTCTGTCCTGAACTCATTGGCGCGGGAAACTCGGAAGGAATATTTATAAGATGTTGCAAGTTTTCTAGAGTGAGCTTCAGGCTTGACCCAAGTTAACAGCAGGAGGAGAATGGCTGGGTCACGTTATGTTTCTTCTTCTGGTTATCTTGATCTCTGCCCCCCCCATTTGTGTCTTATTTCCTCAAACAGTAAGCATAAAGCGTCAGACATGCTTAATGCATATAGTTGATTTTATTAAAACACACAGGCTGTGTCTATTTTGACCAATCGATTTGTGTAAAGAACAGACGACTTTTGGTCGAGTAATGTGTTTTTGTCAGGGACATCCCTAGTAAGATGTTGTGGTTTGTATGTGTGTTTTGTAATGTTTATAAATGGTCAAATCTACAATCGTTTGAGTCCATTTCTGTGGAAACTGGACTCTTAACGTGATGAAACTTTGTTGCTCTTCGCTGAAAGAAGCAATGTGTTGGAGCAAATAAGTCTTCAGTGGCCAAGGCAATGCCCCCCCCCGCCTCCCTGTAGCAGCACACATAGAAATATAATGAATAGAATGGTCTTGGAACCTCTAACCCTGGCAATATCACTGGTAAACTCATGGGTACACTCACAATGGCTGCCTGGTATTGTGATGCAATCATTTCCATGGTGATGTAGAATGTTCATCCAAAGGAGGTTAACTGATGTGGCTCATGGAATGTATTTGTTGTAATGTCAGTTGAGTGGAATCAACCAATCACAGCACATGGGTACACTTTCTGCTTTTACTTCCTGCAACGGCTGCCAGCCCATCCATTATGCCATAATTGACTTGAATGGGGACACCTGTTGTATTCATTCTATTTCCATGAATGTATACAGCAGGTGCAGTCAGGAGAGGAGGAAAGGAGAAAATGTGTGTCCGATAAACAGTTATTACGGTGAACGCCGTCATTTGGCTGGCCAATTAGTCAACCCGAAATTACACGCCTGTCACAGCCCTAGGCGTTATATCAATCCCCATCAGGCTAAAGGACACTGGGAGCTTTCCACGGTGTGGATTAGCATGCTTGTGTGTTTCTGAGGGGCCTCTCTCCCAGCTCAGGATTCTGTAGTCCCTGTGATCGGTCACTCTGGCCTCGATGACTGACTGCTCCTCGCGTACAGACGTTGTAAAGATGCATGCTTGTGTGCCTGTGTTTTATATGTGTCTGGCTGAGGGAGCTTCAGTTGATTTTTCCATAGCTAAGGTCAGCAGGAAGCCCTCATACAGGGGTTAACACCCGAAAGGACTTGTAGCCAGTCCCTGCATCGCTCATCACTATCTCTAAACTCAACCTAGTGACCCTGGCGCCCCGACCGCTCTCGATCCCATATCCCAATGTAAATCTCCCTCGGAACAAACAGCCTAAGCCTAAACACAAACACATGTAGCCCAGGACCAGATGAGTCAGAGGTTCTCATGTATACATGCCAGCCTGTCTATAGACTGATCCAGTAGTCACGGGTTATCAGGACTCGCACCCCACTCATGTACATGAAAATAAAGGAGTGTGGATTTATATTTTCAAGGCTGACTAAAACATACATATTAAGGTATCAATCAATAGAGTTGGGTGTTATGTGTGTATGTGTGTATGCATGTATGTATGCATGTATGCATATATGTATGCATGTATGCGTGTATGTATGCATGTATGTGTGTGTGTATGTGTGTGTGTGTGTATATGTGTGTGTGTGTGTGTATGTGTGTGTGTGTATATGTGTGTGTGTTTGCGCACGTGTGTCTAAAGAATTCTGTGGGCGGGGGGGCACCAAGTCATAGACAACAGTAACTACACCAGATACTGTAGTGATAGCACAGATTTAAAAAAGACACACACACCACCCCCCCCCAAGAAAAATGTAACAGCACTCAAGCCAGTTGACCTTCACACTCAAAGTGATTACGAAATATTCCACGGAGGTCAAAAGCTAATGGGAAAGCCTAATTTATTTTAGTCCAACCCGAAAATCAAACGTAATTTAACCTGGTTGCACTGACACAAGGTCACACAAAACTAGCCTGACTCATCAAACCGTCAGCCAACTCGACCAAGGAAAGTATTTTCTGCTCACGATGGTCTTCCTTTATTAAGAGAGGAAAGGCTCACACGTACGAATTCAGGACACAACATGGAAATTGAGACGGGACAAATGAGTCGGCAACCTCCTCCCTTCCCGCAGCAGAGAAAGAACTCGGTCCAGTTCTATTGATGCAAAATCCAGATGAATCCACTTATTAGTCGGACATTGCGTAACGCATTGTCCCACATGTTTTAGTAGCTATGCAAAGACATCCACTTCCACACACTAATGACCGAGGACAAGGGGCCAAGCAGTAAAAAAAACAAGCACACACAACTCAGCCCGGTCATCATATCACAGGAACAAGGAGAGAGAGGAGTGAGGGAGAGAAAGGGGAGGGGGAGATGAGGGGGAAGGGAGAGGTGGGAAGAGAACAAGAGGGAGAGGTGGGAGGAGAACAAGAGGGAGAAGGGAGAGGTGGGAGGAGAACAAGAGGGAGAAGGGAGAGGTGGGAGGAGAACAAGAGGGAGAAGGGAGAGGTGGGAGGAGAACAAGAGGGAGAAGGGAGAGGTGGGAGGAGAACAAGAGGGAGAAGGGAGAGGTGGGAGGAGAACAAGAGGGAGAAGGGACAGGTGGGAGGGAGAACAAGAGGGAGAAGGTGGGAGGAGAACAAGAGGGAGAAGGGAGAGGTGGGAGGAGAACAAGAGGGAGAAGGGAGAGGTGGGAGGAGAACAAGAGAGGTGGGAGGGAGGGGGAAGGGAGAGGTGGGAGGAGAACAAGAGGGAGAAGGGAGAGGTGGGAGGAGAACAAGAGGGGGAAGGGAGAGGTGGGAGGAGAACAAGAGGGGGAAGGGAGAGGTGGGAGGAGAACAAGAGGGGGAAGGGAGAGGTGGGAGGAGAACAAGAGGGAGAAGGGAAGGTGGGAGGGGAGGTGGGAGGAGAACAAGGGGGAGAGGTGGGAGGAGAACAAGAGAGGTGGGAGGGAGAGGTGGGAGGAGAACAAGAGGGGAAGGGAGAGGTGGGAGGAGAACAAGAGGGGGAAGGGAGAGGTGGGAGGAGAACAAGAGGGAGAAGGGAGAGGTGGGAGGAGAACAAGAGGGAGAAGGGAGAGGTGGGAGGAGAACAAGAGGTGGGGGAGAAGGGAGAAGGTGGGAGGAGAACAAGAGGGAGAAGGGAGAGGTGGGAGGAGAACAAGAGGGAGAAGGGAGAGGTGGGAGGAGAACAAGAGGTGGGGGGGAACAAAGGGGGGGAGAGGTGGGAGGAGAACAAGAGGGAGAAGGGAGAGGTGGGAGGAGAACAAGAGGGAGAGGTGGGAGGAGAACAAGAGGGGGAAGGGAGAGGTGGGAGGAGAACAAGAGGGAGAAGGGAGAGGTGGGAGGAGAACAAGAGGGAGAAGGGAGAGGTGGGAGGAGAACAAGAGGGAGAAGGGAGAGGTGGGAGGAGAACAAGAGGGAGAAGGGAGAGGTGGGAGGAGAACAAGAGGGAGAAGGGAGAGGTGGGAGGAGAACAAGAGGGAGAAGGGAGAGGTGGGAGGAGAACAAGAGGGGGAAGGGAGAGGTGGGAGGAGAACAAGAGGGAGAAGGGAGAGGTGGGAGGAGAACAAGAGGGGGAAGGGAGAGGTGGGAGGAGAACAAGAGGGAGAAGGGAGAGGTGGGAGGAGAACAAGAGGGAGAAGGGAGAGGTGGGAGGAGAACAAGAGGGAGAAGGGAGAGGTGGGAGGAGAACAAGAGGGAGAAGGGAGAGGTGGGAGGAGAACAAGAGGGAGAAGGGAGAGGTGGGAGGAGAATAAGAGGGGGAGGGGGAGATGAGGTGGGAGGGGGAGGGGGAGATGGTGGGAGGAGAACAAGAGGGGGAGGCGGAGATGAGGTGGGAGGAGAACAAGAGGGGGAGGCGGAGATGAGGTGGGAGGAGAACAAGAGGGGGAGGGGGAGATGAGGTGGGAGGAGAACAAGAGGGGGAGGGGGAGATGAGATGGGAGGAGAACAAGAGGGGGAGGGGGAGATGAGAAGGAGGGAGAGATGGATGTACCCTCGCTCTCTCACAGACTCACAGAGCAGACAATGCTGTCGGTGGTCTTGTGTTGCCTGGCTGAAATAGTTGTGGAAAGTGTGAGTGGCGCGACGGGCATTTCCAAACCACATGATCAGAGCATCCCTGCCAATGGAAATTGAGAGCAGGGAATGAAACCTCATGTGAGACGTTAAGGGCCGTCGGAGCGGTGTGGCGCTGCTCAGTCACAGAGAAGAGGCCTACTGATAGAGGACGCGGTGGCACTGCAGGGTTCTGCCAACACTCAACACATGCCTAAAGTATACAGTACTCACTGCCAGCAGACAACAAAATATGGAAGCAATGGGACTGTATTGTGCAATCGCAGGGGCCCAGCAAATTATTTAGCAAATATTTCAAGTCATTAGAACATGTATACAGTTGATCCCTGTTGAAGTGAACACTGGAGAACTTCCAACTCGGTACACTAAAGTTCACCAGTCCCAATTCAAATAAATGATTTGAACGTACCCTGTGTATCTTCAAAAATGCATTTAGGCCTTCTACAGACCGTCCCAAGCTATTGAGTAAGGAGTCTACAGTGTTTTCCAGCAATCGTTAGAATGATAATTACTAAATGTAATAGAGATTAACTTTGGCCTTCATGTGAGGAGATGCATCTGCCTGGAAACGAGACGGCAGTATCAAACATTCCTATGTACTACACAAGACACAACATTTCCCTCATATGTATATACTGTATTTTATACCATCTATTGCATAGGTCCAGTTCTATGCCACTCTGTCATCGCTCACCCATGTATTTATAGGTACATATTCTTATTCCATCCCCTTTACATTTGTGCGTGTTAGGTAGTTGTTGTGGAATTGTTAGATTACTTGTTAGATATTACTGCACTTACTGTCGGAAACTAGAAGCACAAGCATTTCGCTACACTCGCAATAACATCTGCTAACCATGTGTACGTGACCAATAACATCTGCTAACCATGTATATGTGACCAATAACATCTGCTAACCATGTGTATGTGACCAATAACATCTGCTAACCATGTGACCAATAACATCTGCTAACCATGTGTATGTGACCAATAACATCTGCTAACCATGTGACAAATAACATCTGCTAACCATGTGACCAATAACATCTGCTAACCATGTGACCAATAACATCTGCTAACCAAGTGTACGTGACCAATAACATCTGCTAACCAAGTGTACGTGACCAATAACATCTGCTAACCATGTGTACGTGACCAATAACATCTGCTAACCAAGTGTACGTGACCAATAACATCTGCTAACCAAGTGTACGTGACCAATAACATCTGCTAACCATGTGTACGTGACCAATAACATCTGCTAACCATGTGTATGTGACCAATAACATCTGCTAACCATGTGTATGTGACCAATAACATCTGCTAACCATGTGTATGTGACCAATAACATCTGCTATTCATGTGACCAATAACATCTGCTAACCATGTGTATGTGACCAATAACATCTGCTAACCATGTGTATGTGACCAATAACATCTGCTAACCATGTGTATGTGACCAATAACATCTGCTAACCATGTGTATGTGACCAATAACATCTGCCAGCCATGTGTACGTGACCAATAACATCTGCTAACCATGTGTACGTAACCAATAACATTTGATGATTTGATTCCCAATGCGTTGGTAGGAGAAGAAAAAATATGCAGACTGGATTGTGCCATGTCAGAGGTCGGAAGAGAGGGAGGAGAGGAGGGCGTATGGTACACACAAAGAAATGATCCTGTTGCAGGGCAGGCTGGGATTAAAATGTTGTTACCCCAAACCTGGAGAGGTCGACAGATAGTGGGAACAACCATCAGAGCTGCCTGGAGTGGGTTGCCTCAGGACAATCCTTCCCACCCTCGACGAGGTCTCTGGTCCAGAGGTCGGTCCCGGAGCTCCTAAACGAAAGAACAGAACCAGGCTGTCTCAATGGATAGTTGCAGGGGTCATTTCCTCTAATAAAACCATTTGGTACCGTATAATAGAATACACAGATCACATTGGGTGTATTCATTAGTTTGATTCAGTTGCAAAACATTTTGTGCCGCAACGGAAACCGTTTACGCTTGAAACAGGGCAGGGTCTACCTGAATTTGTCCAATATAAACTCTGGTTTGTGTTACTAAATGTTTTACGTTTGAAGTAAACGGTTTCTGTTGCAAAACATTTTATAAAAAAGCAGAACTTTTAGAGACGGAATCCGACTAATGAGATCACGCCAGGGCTTTATAATGTGACTAATGAGATCACGCCAGGGCTTTATAAGGTGACTAATGAGATCACGCCAGGGCTTTATAATGTGACTAATGAGATCATGCCAGGGCTTTATAATGTGACTAATGAGATCACGCCAGGGCTTTATAATGTGACTAATGAGATCACGCCAGGGCTTTATAATGTGACTAATGAGATCACGCCAGGGCTTTATAATGTGACTAATGAGATCACGCCAGGGCTTTATAATGTGACTAATGAGATCACGCCAGGGCTTTATAATGTGACTAATGAGATCACGCCAGGGCTTTATAATGTGACTAATGAGTTATCGCGCCAGGGCTTTATAATATGACTATAAAGGGCGTGATTATAATGTGACTAATGAGATCACGCCAGGGCTTTATAATGTGACTAATGAGATCACGCCAGGGCTTTATAATGTGACTAATGAGATCACGCCAGGGCTTTATAATATGACTATAAAGCCCTGGCGTGATCTCATTAATGTGACTAATGACAGCGGGGGAGTTCCAGGACAGGACTTGTCTTTATGATTTTATTAATCTACTACAAAGGTCACCCCTTTGGTTTGGCCAGCCATGTTCTCATAAAATACTAAAGAAGAGCCAGACTAATTCATAGTCCTGGCGTAGCCTACCTTCGACCCAGAACACGTCCTTAGTGATGACATATCACAAAACAGTGGAACATTTTATGATATGATCTATTCTAGCATCTCCCCGGTCAAACTTTTGGCCGGGGCATAAGCCCCCTCTTCTGGACATTGTTGGAACACTTATTTGTCAATTTATAGTCAGTGTCGTGGTATGGTCATTTCGCTAATTCGTGTTTGCGGCCAGTTAAGATGTTTAACTGATAAATTCATTTGGAAATTGAACTACATTTGAATACGTTTTTCAATTGCAAACGAATCGGGGAACGGAGTGGCGCGCGCTCAGTTATTCCCAAACGCAAACCCTTTGTGACGCGGTGAATAAAGAACGTTGTTAACGTTCCTTCCGTACTGCTGACACAGGTCTACAAACACGCTCCCCAAAAGGTAGGCTTTTCCTACACTTATTTTAGTTCGTTTTGTATTTCATTTTCACCTCATGTAGTTTCTGTTCTGCGTGTTCTTCCCAGTTCTTGCGGGGTTCCAACCGGTGTCGCCGGGGATGGTGATGAGGACAGACGTGTGAAGGGCGTGCTCAAAGGTAACGTTTTGGACGAGTGTTTAACTGCAACAGTAGTGTGCAACTGTAGCCCGCAATTCGGTTGTTCCTACGTGTGGGTATTCCCCATCCCTCGAGCATACCATTGGTTCCAGCATGACACCCCATATTGAACTAATATTGATAGCCATATAGATGTCATCTTATCAGGTTGACAACTGTTGATAAGGAGATATGATGAAGGGCGAGCCGGTCAAGGATCGATGCAGACAAGGTGGTAGATTGTATGACAAGCGACAGTTTATTCAGATTAAAGATATCTGGTACAGCGTATATACGGGCCCTTCTATTAGCTCATGAGGAACCAACAAAAAAGCCCCGATAACAGAGTGCAAGCATGTTATATACAGTACAGAAAGTAGGTTGAGTCTGGAAGTTCTGGTCTTCTGGTTGGTCACAGTTGAGGTGTTGTCTTCTTGGATTGGTCCTGTTGAGCCGTGCAGTCATCCTTCTGAGTCTCGTCGTGCCGTTCCCCGTCACACAATGTTCAGCTAAGAGGGAGATTATGTGTGTGTGCTTGTCTCTGCAAGTCAAGGCTGTGTGTCCTCCTCGCAATGTGTGGGTGTATGTGTTGTGCGCTCTTATCTGTGTGTCCTCGGCAGTTAGTGTGTGTATGTGTGTGTGCTCTTGCAGTCACCGGATGTTGTGGCCGAACTGACGGCTATCACCTGTGGCTAGGATGTATCCTGTTTCGACAGTGTTGTGGATGATTTAAATGAGTGTGTGTATGTGTGAGAGATATCCTGTATGAGGCCTACCATGTTTTACTGTGAAAATACGTTGTTATGTGTTGTCTCAGTTATAGCAATGTAATAGCAGTAAGCTGGTCATTTGCACAAGAATAGCACTTTCTTACACAACCACAAGTCGTACCATTATATATATAAAAAAATCACAACTTTCTGATCCACCACATCTGTTAATAAGGGACAATTTCATAAATGCCGACAAAGAATTTGTTCGTTCGTTAATTATGCGAGAAATAGCAAATATTGTGAACCATATAGAAGTAATCTTGGAGTCACTCGATGATATGGTGTGGTCGTCCCACTACGACTCAGGGAAACCATGCAGTTTATTAGGCTACAGGTTAAATACATTATGAATAACTTCACAGGGTTATTTAACTCATATCAGTTAAGAACAAATTCTAGGGACACAGGGAATTTGAACTTTCAACCATTCGGTTACTAGTCCAACACTCTAACCACTAGGCTACCCTGCCGCCCCAGGGTGTTAAAAGAGCACGGTGAGGAGCTTGATGCACCTTTCCAATAAATATTGAGGGTCTTATTCTGGTGACATGATGATCGATGATGATTTTTGTGACAAAACTATCGGTATGGTTTGAAAAATGTAATGGAAGCACACTGAACTTAAGATTTAAATTCGGTACATAAAATGTAAGTGAAAGAGTACTTTTTGTGCGCACTTCCTCATCACGGACTGATTGTTACCATTTGGGAAAATTTGAATATTTGCATCAAAATCTGGTCGTCAATTGGATGAAAAACTAGGTAGTCACAAAACTCGCGCATACATTCAAGATTTTATAGAAACCCTGGATTGCGAATGCTATGTTTTGGACATGGAGAGTCTTTGAAGCCACCTATTGTCACTCCCCAGAAAAGCAATACTCTACAGGAATTGTACAGTATTTCATCAATGTTTCAAGGACAAAATTACATGTATTTAAGTATTTTTGTTGTTGTAGTGGGGACAGTAACATGTGCTTTCGAAAAATGATACTAAAGAAAATAAAAATGAATTGTTATTTGTATGTTTAGCTCACATCATATAAATGTAAAAGTATGCATTAAGGTGTCTGTAATAGAATAGACATGGCAACAACAAAAATATTAGTAAATGCATTTCTATATAATATATATATATTTACATCGGTGGGGTAGTGCCAAGATGGAGGGATGGAGGCCTCAAAATAGCACCCCAGCAGTGATCTATTTATAAATCATTACATAACAAACAGTACATCCATGCGTAGGCCTATTTTTTTTTTTTTAAACAAATCGCCAGTTTTATAACTTTAAAAAAATGATTTGTGTAAAACGACAGACATCCTCTCACTTTAAAACAAACTCTTGTGGTATGGTCGCTCAAATGTCTGGTATGGTTAGAAACGGCAGATAACACAGCTCAATCAAAACCGTCTAACCCATAGCAGAGTGCTTTTGACGCCCACCACCGCTTTCCTTTCGACACGCCCACCACTGCTTTCCTTTCGACACGCCCACCACCGCTTTCCTTTCGACACGCCCACCGCTTTCCTTTCGACACGCCCACTCACCAGTCGCCATATGGAGATGCAGCTACCCCCTGCTCATCTTTATCCAGGTGCATCAAATTATGCTGATTATGCGGATGTAAGAAAAATACCATATAAGGCCACCTTTTATAACTGCATATGCCTATTGGATCGATAGGCTACACAATTATTTACCAATGTAATCATATTGCAAGACTCATATTTGAAATATATTTGAAATGTTACACAAGACTCCCTTCTACTTGAGTCCTGACGTAGCTAACATCATTAACACAAATGTAGCCTGCCCTGGGCATTAGAGAGAAATATAGTAATTCCAACGTGCAATGTTTACGACGTGTTCACCACACACACCTTCCTTTGTCTAACAGTTGAAGCGGCCTACTGTCCTCCACCGTCCTCATGGCTGAAGAGATCAGGAGAATAGCTGCTCTGCTAGATCAGCCTCTGAGTGAGCGAGACCAGGAACTCATCACTTACGTCAAGCACAAGTTTGCCACAGACTTCAAAAAAGGTGAGCGAGTGGACTACTGTACAACGTCACCTGACTTCATCAAAAGCCACTAAAGAGTGAAATGGAATGGAATGAATCACTACTGACTGCTACCACACTTTGCTTGGTGTTTTCCAAGACCACAGTTACTTCCCTGAGAAGGTTGTTACCCGCAGTGACACACAGTATGGCCTCGTACAAAATGGCCAGGCCAGGAAGAACTACTACAGGAGACAGGAGCTGCTCAGTAAAGGCTTTTTCTCCCCTGTCAACAAGTATGAAACCTAATACACTGAGTATACAAAACATTACAAACACCTTGGTATCCATGATGTGTGTGTTTGTGTGTGTATATATATATATATATACACTAAACTTAAAGCATTGCCTTGTCCCTTGGATAGACCATACAAAACAGTGGGAAGGCTTTACTCTGACAACGTTGATCTCTTCTCAACCTGGCTCACATCAGAGGACCAAAAGTCACTGAAGGTGACACACATCTCAATGTGTTTTGTATAGTTGTTTAACATGGCTTGTCCTCACTCTGAGTCATTTTATGACAGACACAGTGGGACAAGAAGTTTGGAAAAAATACAGTGATCTCCAGCAAATTCACTCAGGAGAAGACTAAAAAGGTGAGGGGGGGGGTGGGAACTTACCGTATAATTACGGCCAAACATAAATCATTATTCCTTATCACATTCATTGATTTTGAATTGTTTATATTTCAACTGTCTCCCCCCCAAAAAAAAAAATCTATATTTCCCCCAGGAGGAGAACGTCAGAGCCCCTCCAGTGGAGAACCTGACTGGTTTCCTACAGCTGAAGCAGTACATGAGAGAGATGGTCTCCATCAGACGTGCTCTCCACACCGGGCGCCCCCTCATATATTGCCTCAGAGACAAGGTAAAGCACTGTGGGGAAAACAGAACTCAGAAGAAACCCAGTTAAAAATTTAAAATAAATGTTTTAACTTCAAAATCCGTTTTTGTTTAGTAGATAGCCTGATTGTACTTCGGATGTGTGTACTTAACAGCACTGGAACATGTGGGCTTCCCGGCGATGTGGTTTTGATATAATTTCATCCTTCGGGTTTTATTCATACCTCTCGCCGCGATCAGGGTGTTGGAGCCGTCTCTCGCCGCGATCAGGGTGTTGGAGCCGTCTCTCGCCGCGATCAGGGTGTTGGAGCCGTCTCTCGCCGCGATCAGGGTGTTGGAGCCGTCTCTCGCCGCGATCGCCGCGATCAGGGTGTTGGAGCCGTCTCGCCGCGATCAGGGTGTTCGCCGCGATCAGGGTGTTGGAGCCCATCAGGGTCTGGAGCCGCCGCCGATCAGGGTGTTGGAGCCGCCATCAGGGTGTCTGGAGCCGCCGCGATCAGGGTGTTGGAGCCGTCTCTCGCCGCCATCAGGGTGTTGGAGCCGTCTCTCGCCGCGATCAGGGTGTTGGAGCCGTCTCTCGCCGCGATCAGGGTGTTGGAACCGTCTCTCGCCGCGATCAGGGTGTTGGAACCGTCTCTCGCCGCGATCAGGGTGTTGGAGCCGTCTCGCTGTGACATGAAGGGTGTTGGAATTCATGTTGTGGTCTCTATTTTCTCATTGTAAAGGATAAACCGGTATTGCTCATGAAGAAACCTGTGCCTCCCAAGACACCATGTGACCGAGCCATATCAGGTTGGTCACCTAAAGCACAATGCAGAATACAGTGCTCTACTATGGAGACATTCTACTATGCTGACCACATGCTTACCCTCCGATCCTTCTGTCTCCTCATCTGATAAAGAGACTATACCACCACTGTCCATGTCCATGAACCAACAGGCACTGGACCCAGAGGAAGAGGAGAACCTACAGTACGTTGTGTACGGTCTATTTATGTGACTTGGAAATCAAGTTATAAATCACACCCAATACTACTACAAAACATTGATAAAACTACAGCAATCTATCATACTCCCATACGATGCTGGATTACTTACTGATAGGAAAGTTGTTTGCCACTTGCTATAGGCCTTTGTATTTCCTACTCTCTTCCTAGGAGGATACAGTACAGGAAGCAGAAGCTGTTCTCAGAGAAACTCCAGTGGATTTACATGGTCCTGTGTGGCATCTCTCACATGCGAAACAGAGATCTGAAGACACTGGTGAGCCTGAGCTAGTGCAGTCATGCGTCATATTGCAGAGTCTACCGGACTACCTCTGGGATGTGTTGGAAGGGATTTAATAGTAACAGAAGCTTCCAGGTTCCTCTCAACAGCAGCTATGTGAACATCATCATGAAGGACACAGAGAAGACCAACATCCTGCTGAAGCAGTCGCACAGCTACGACCCTCCGTTGAATTACACCAGGCAGCTGGTGTCCCTGGCCCCAGAGGACTGTCACAGCATCAGCCGTGATGTGTGGGACACCTTAATCAGTCACCAGGACACCACAGGTGACAATATGACCTAGTCGATTGGAACAATCTATTGCGTGTCACCTGAATGGCAATATTCAATTATCAAAACAAAACAATGATGCCACTGTCTCACCCCACGATGCCACTGTCTCACCCCACGATGCCACTGTCTCACCCCACGATGCCACTGTCTCACCCCACGATGCCACTGTCTCACCCCACGATGCCACTGTCTCACCCCACGATGCCACTGTCTCACCTGTGAATCTCAGATCCCTCGAAGTTAACCACCACCCGAACCACAGGGTAAGAAAATGAACAATAAAAACACATTACAGATCTGTTCTCCCATACCGTAATACGTTGGTTTGTCTGTAATCATAGACATAAAGCTCTGCAGTCGGGGCCCAGGCGCAAGGTGCCAGACGGAGAGGGATACATGCCCCCATGGCTGCTACTGCTGCTGGATGAGAACAGTCAGTCCACACAATATCACACACACAGGACTGAGAGTAGAGATCACACACTCCAACAGACCCAAGTGTATATATATACACACACACAGGACTGAGAGTAGAGATCACACACTCCAACAGACCCAAGTGTATATATATACACACACACAGGACTGAGAGTAGAGATCACACACTCAAACAGACCCGAGTATACACACACACACACATGTCCTATGTTGTTCCCACTTGGACACATTGTGACTTGTTAACACTTCACTGTGTGATTATTTGCCTATACTAAAGGCTAAGGAAATACAGAAAGCCAACACTGAAAGCACAGCGCCACTGGTGTCATTGTTGGTTGTGGGCTTTTGGACTCTGCCACAGCATGAATCACTGAAGGATTGTGGGATTTTTATACCTCACCAACTACATTCCACCCTTGGCCAGGCTGTGTTCATGTGTTGCCATTAAATACATCACTTCAGTACAAATCTTTTGAAATACCAAAATGATATGTTCTAGGAATGGCAATGAATTCTACATTAGATAAATACATTCACTGTTGTGTATACAGTATCTCATTTTTGCTTCTATACTCACCTCATTTTGCTTTTTCCGACAGTGTCCCTAGAGAAGAAAACAGTAAAGTGAGTTTAAAACAAAAACAAAATGTATTGATTTCCTATACGTAAAATGTATATTTTATTTCTATAGTTGTGATGTAAAGATAAAACGAGTCTTTTCCATTCTCTCACCTAGGCCTGGTGTAGACCAGTCGGGCATGCTGGAGAGAGCCAAGGAGCATTACCGGGATGTGAAGAAGGTTCTGAACATCCCAATGGAGTCAGTGGTGTTTCAAAAGAGAAAGTGAGGAGGACACTGTCAATCTACAGCACCTGTCGCAGTCAGACAGTGTTTTTGTAGAGGATCGTTTGTTCTGGATGATCAACCTGTTATTTAAGCAATAAGGCAAGGGGGGGGGGGGGGTTGTGATATGGCCAACATACCACGGCTAAGGGCTGTTCTTATGAACAACGCAACGCGGCGTGCTTGGACACAGCCCTTAGCTGTGGTATATTGGCCATATCACAACCCCCCCGAGGTGCCTTATTGCCATTATAAACTGACTATCAACGTATGGTCCGATATATCACGGCTGTCAGCCAATCAGCATTCAGTGCTCGAACCACCCAGTTTATAATATACTAATATATGCCATTTAGCAGACGCTTTTACCTTAAGCAATTTACAGTCAGGCATACATTTTACGTATGGGTGTCCCCAGCGGGAATCGAAGTTGGATTTTGGCCATATTTTAAAAACTTTGTCATCAAGATGTCCTCATTGTAGTCCCATTCTCTGTCCTCAGGAACCGAGAGGAGAGGATGAGAACTCTTTTCAATGCTCTAATGGCCTCAAAGTCCGACGCTGGTCTGTCCTCACTCCTTACCTCTCTGAAGAGTGGGCTGAAGGAGCCCAAATCCACCACTGGTCTCTGGTAAGACCCCTTAACGCCTCTCTCATATAAACATCAGGTGTAACTCAATACTTTCAAGTGGCTTGAAACGATTTCCTTCATCCTCTTGTTCATGTCAGAAAGTGGGAACAGAATCAGAAATGTAAAATCATAAAATAATCATATTGACAGGTTTGCGACACTGCAGAGTGATGCCACAGAATTGTCTGGAGACAGAGACTCCCAATACAACGTCATACTGCAGAAGATCTCAGAGTTTCAAAGCTTCTCCAACAAAAAGCTCCCCTACTCCAAGGTATAGAACGTGACCGAACGCTCAGATAGAAATACAGCGTAGAACAGACCTTTGTCACAGAGAATAGGCAGCCGTTTCGGATCTATGCGTGGCAGTTCTATCTGCAGCATTCTGAAAGTTTCACCTGTCCTAGAAGACACAGAAACATTCATTATGTACTCATGTGGGCACACTAGCAAAACGATCTGAAACTAAAAAACAAGCGGCTCTTACTGGACAAGATGAACCCTGTTTCGGTACTGTTTTCTTCTGTTCGATGCCTAATGAACATGACCCTGTCTCTCTCTGAAGGAGAAGTTCTGTCTCCTGGTCCTCTCCATGTCACCCAATCAGCTGCTTCGACCGGCCATGCAGGAAGCACTGCTCTTCCTCACGGAGAACGTGCTGCTGCTGTTGCCGCGGCAACTCAAACAGTGGTACCAGTACCTGAAGCTCCCCTTCCCCACCACGGCAACCGCCTCCTGAAAAAGAAAGGGATCCGCCTACTGGTGCTCCCTCTGTTCTTCACTACCTGTCTACCATGTGGGCCTGGGACTTACAGGCCTGGGTTGAGTCTGAAATGGTTCCTTATCCTCAACATAGACCCGTAATATTGGGGAATATAGTTATTTCAGACAGCCCTGGGTTCTTGGTGGGATAGCCAATGTTGGGGGCTCAGGTCAAGACGATCTGTTAACTGGTTGATACATTAAAACGTGTTAAAAAAAAGATTAGAGAAAAACTAAACAGATTTTTTTTTTGTAATGTTTTTGAATGTTAAGCAGGGTTGTGAAGCCCCATCTTTTATTTATATGAGAGAACTAGCCCAGTTCCTCTGGCTACAGACCATGAAAGTGGAACATAAATATTTAAGTACCTAGCAGAACATGGGAATAACCACAGAACCACTGGTATGTCTTCATCTACAATGCCTCAGGTTTTGCTGCTCTTACACACACACACACACACACACGAAACACAGAGGGGGAGCTTTCAGCTAGTGCCTCACTACCTGACCATCTGAGTGTCACACAGTGACGAGAGAGAAGGTGGAGAGAGAGAGAGAGAAAGAGGATGGAGAGGTTAAGAGAAGAGCGAGAGAGAGAGAGGGGGGAGGGAGAGAGGGTTGAGAAACAGCGTGAGGGTGGAGAGAGAGAGGTTGAGAGAAGAGCGAGAGGGGTTGGAAAGAGGGGGGAGGGAGAGGGTTGAGAAACAGCGTGAGGGTGGAGAGAGAGAGGTTGAGAGAAGAGCGAGAGGGGTTGGAAAGAGGGTTGAGAAACAGCGTGAGGGTGGAGAGAGAGGTTGAGAGAAGAGCGAGAGGGGTTGGAAAGAGGGTTGAGAAACAGCGTGAGGGTGGAGAGGGAGAGGTTGAGAGAAGAGCGAGAGGGGTTGGAAAGAGGGGGGGAGGGAGAGGGTTGAGAAACAGCGTGAGGGTGGAGAGAGAGAGGTTGAGAGAAGAGCGAGATGGGTTGGAAAGAGGGGGGGGGAGAGGGTTGAGAAACAGCGTGAGGGTGGAGAGAGAGAGGTTGAGAGAAGAGCGAGAGGGGTTGGAAAGAGGGGGGGAGGGAGAGAGGGTTGAGAAACAGCGTGAGGGTGGAGAGAGAGAGGTTGAGAGAAGAGCGAGAGGGGTTGGAAAGAGGGGAGGGGGGTTGTGATTCCCCTACAGAGAACCATGGCAGTGTTCTATATCCTCTCCTGCTTTGTCAAACTGTCTTAATATCAGCATCAATCTGGGTTAACCTCATCCTGTCATGGTGTTAGTAGATTCAGCGTTAATATGGAGGTAATGATCTCCCATGGGGATTGGTAGAGAAAAAGGGACAGAGGGGCAAGAAAGTCCATCACAAAACTTTGCAAGCTGCAAAAAAAAAAAAAAATGTTTTTGATTGGTCTGGCCCCCCTTGAACTCGTTATAAAGTACTACAGCCACACATTTCATTGAGTTTACAGCTGGTTCTCTCATGCATTGCACACACACTTGCCTCTGAGCTCTACTGTCTGCTTGTTGGAACAGTGGTTGTGGGCCTTAATTCATTCCTTTTGCTTCTTTCCTGTGGCATATTCTTCTGAGTTAAATGTGAGGGTTTATCTGAGGTGAAACAAGAGAAGACTACTTTCATAAGAGATAGAATTAAGCCAAAACCGTTGAGTTTTACACCGAGTCCATTGCTTACAGATGTCGGATTTAGCACTTGATTCGATGTAAAGAAGGAAAATCAGAGGCATCTTATCCCTAAATACCAATAGTTGTGCATTATGTTAGTAGTGGGTGTTGAGAGGACAGGCAGTTTTCTGTTCTGGTCACTAGGTGGCAGCAGAGGATCTCGGTCAGTGTCTCCATAAAGATGGTCTAACTGCTGTCAGGAGGTTAAAAACACCAAACGGAAAACCAAGTCAGCTGTGAAATGTGTACAGTACCAGTCAAAAGTTTGTTCACACCTACTTTTTCTGTATTTGTACTGTTTTCTACATTGTTGAATACTAGTGAAGACATCAAAATTATGAAATAACACATGGAATCATGTAGAAACCAAAGAAGTGTTAAACCAATCAATATATTTTACATTTGAGATTCTTCAAAGTAGCCACCCTTTGCATTCTCTCAACCTGCTTCATGCGGTAGTCACCTGGAATGCATTTCAATTAACAGGTGTGCCTTGTTAAGTTACTTTGTGGAATTTCTTTCCTTAATGCGTTTGAGCAAATTCGTGGTGTTGTGACAAGTAAGGGTGTTATGCAGAAGATAGCCCTATTTGTTAAAAGACCAAGTCCATATTATGGAAAGAACAGCTCAAATACGCAAAGAGAAAAGATAGTCCATCATCACTTTAAGACATGAAGGTCTGTGAGCAGTGATCAGGCTGTGATGACGGAACTGTGATGATGATGGAGGATGAAAGTGTGAGTGGATGAGAAGGACCCGATAAGGCTGTGATGATGCAGCAATCTTTCGAGAATCACTGTGATGACAGGTCATACTCTGCTGTGATGATAGCGCTGTGATGATGCAGCACAGTGCAACTCGCCAGAGCAAACCACTTCCTACACACTCAGATGACCCATATATGCTACACACACAAGACTGCTCTCCCGGGTCCTGGTCAGTTCCTGCATTGCATGATGGGAAAATGTGTGTATGTATGTGTAAGTACCGATGTCTGAAAACTAATAATATGCATCATGGTAATGCCTAGATTTCAAGGCTGTGATGCAGTATTAAAGCTGTAATGCAGCAATAAGGCTGTGATGATGCAGCAATAAGGCTGTGATGTGATGCTGTGATGCAGTGATAAGGCTGATGATGCAATAAGGCTGTGATGAGCGATAAGGCTGTGATGATGCAGCGATAAGGCAGCAGTGATAAGGCTGATGATGCAGCTGTGATGATGCAGTGATAAGGCTGTGATGATGATAAGGCTGTGATGATGCGATAAGGCTGTGATGCATAAGGCTGTGATGATGCAGCGATAAGGCTGTGATGCATAAGTTGCATGATGCGATAAGGCTGATGATGATAAGGCTGTGATGATGATAAGGCTGTGATGATGCAGCGATAAGGCTGTGATGATGCAGCGATAAGGCTGTGATGATGCAGCGATAAGGCTGTGATGATGCAGCGATAAGGCTGTGATGATGATGATGCAGCGATAAGGCTGTGATGAGCAGCGATAAGGCTGTGATGATGCAGCGATAAGGCTGTGATGATGCAGCGATAAGGCTGTGATGATGATGCAGCAGCGATAAGGCTGTGATGATGCAGTGATAAGGCTGATGATGATGCAGCAATAAGGCTGTGATGATGCAGCAGCGATAAGGCTGTGATGATGATGCAGCAGCGATAAGGCTGTGATGATGCAGCAGCGATGATGGCTGCTGTGATGATGCAGCAGCTGTGATGATAAGGCTGTGATGATGATGCAGCAATAAGGCTGTGATGATGCAGCAATAAGGCTGTGATGATGCAGCGATAAGGCTGTGATGATGCAGCGATAAGGCTGTGATGAAGCAGCGATAAGGCTGTGATGATGCAGCGATAAGGCTGTGATGCAGCAGCGATAAGGCTGTGATGATGATGCATAAGGCTGTGATGAGCGATAAGGCTGTGATGCATGCTGTGATGATGATAAGGCTGTGATGATGCAGCTGTGATGCAGCAGCGATAAGGCTGTGATGCAGCAGCGATAAGGCTGTGATGCAGCAGCGATAAGGCTGTGATGATGCAGCAGCGATAAGGCTGTGATGATGCAGCAATAAGGCTGTGATGCAGCAGCGATAAGGCTGTGATGCAGCAGCGATAAGGCTGTGATGCAGCAGCGATAAGGCTGTGATGCAGCAGTGATAAGGCTGTGATGCAGCAGTGATAAGGCTGTGATGCAGCAGTGATAAGGCTGTGATGATGCAGCGATAAGGCTGTGATAAGGATATGATGCAGTGAAGAAAGGAAACCCATGACAAAGGGTAGGTAGGTATTTATTTTTTTAATCTTTAGAAACTGCAGCATCGGACAAGTGCTGAAGCGGTAAACCATTTGTTTAACACCAGGACGATGGGGTCAGAACAAGACTTTTCCCCCAAGCAACACGCACACACGTTCTCTTACTAGTAACACACACTTTCTCTTACTAGTAACACACACTTTCTTACTTGTAACACACACACAGTAGCGGTGCAAAGTACTGGAGTGGGGAGATCAAACAGTAGAACACTGACACAGAGCCAGGCTAAGGAATTAAGGGGGACTCCATTCACAGCCTTTCCATATACAGCAAACTAAGAGGACAGATATTACTGACACCCACCCTCCCTCCCCGTCAACCCAACTCCCAAACCACAACGGTCATTTTCTGATATATAGAAAATAGATCATTCCTACAATACATTCTCTAGTTTAAGACTGATCAATATGAGCCAGGTTGGTTCAATATATACACCAAAAGGTCCATGCGTCCACAATACACATACAGTACAATAGAGTCAGCAAACGTCAATACAGTATCAAGATGGACATTACCTTCAGCAAATATATTTACTGTACCAGCATTTACAAACCTGTTGAGGAGGGTTCCTGTGTGTGTGTGTGTGTGTGTGTGTGTGTGTGTGTGTGTGTGTGTGTGTGTGTGTGTGTGTGTGTGTGTGTGTGTGTGTGTGTGTGTGTGTGTGTGTGTGTGTGTGTTGCCCTTTTCAGCAGTCATCACCTCTGACCTCCTCCCAGGAAACGAAGGGGCCGGGAGTCTGGGACTATTGGGCCAAACAACTGCCACTCCAGCCTGTAGTCAAGGAAACAGACACTAGGGCAAGGAGTAGGGTTCAGCGTTTCCCCAGTGTGAAGGGTAAACGGTCACCCAACAAACAGCTATTCTGACGCTCTAGTCTACTGCCATCATTGACATTTGACTTAAAATCTAAAATGACCATCATAATAAATCAACAACAATCATTATATTTTCACCAAAGTAAGCAGGCTCAATGTAAGCTTCCTTGCCCGGTGGTTGCTTCGTCTGTGCCATAATGAAAAGGGGCCACTGTATGGTAAGAGGAACGTGGGGGAAATCTATCAATATCATATTTCATTTTACAGTTTAAAAGGCAAAAAAAACTAAAACAATTGTGAGTGAACGGTGAGTTTAATGAATAAGCTATCAGGGGTCTGCTGAGGCACCAAGTCAATTTGTCCTTCAGGCTGAGAGCGAGCAGGAGAAAGAGAGAACGAGGAGGGAGAGGGGGGTAAAAGAGAATGAGAGACAGAAACAGAAAACAAGAGAATGAGAGAAAGTGGAAAGAAATCCAAGATGGCCGAGTGTTGGCACAGTGGTTGCCACAGTTGCTAGGTGATGAACTGAGGGTGCACAAGAACCACCTTTGAGGTTTTCTCATTATGAACAGAGTGACCCCCCTTAGGGTACCAAAGGCAGGGGAGGGGGGGGTCATGTATCCAAACCACATTCTAAAGTCTTTGTTTCCCAAAATCTATCTAATCTAAATCCCACTGAGCGAGATTACCATCTATATTAAATCAGGAAACCCCAATCTCCCTAAGTTGTTTGTAAAATGTTGGCACAGCACGGAGAAGATCTAAAATATTAACATTTCAGCAAACAAAGCCGAACAAACAAACATATTAAACTGTAACATCTCCCCCACCATGTTTACATTTTCTTTTTCCATGTCTTTTTTTTTAAAGCCAAGAGGACGCACCATAAAAAGACACAGACAATGACAATAAGGAATTGGCAATATGACTTGTCTTTTGTCATACCACAGTCCCGCAGAGGAGGGGGCGTACAGTCAAAGGAGAATCTACAGTGCGCTAAGGGTAGCACCTTCGGGTACAGCTATAGACACACACACACACTACAATATTAAAATCTCCGTTGTTGCAGTTTGATGTGGTATAGCGGTTGTCCATTTTATCATACAACTTAACCAACATTGGCTGTGACCTGAAACGTTCACTTTATAAAAAGCAAAAAAGCTAAATAATAAAATGGCATGAAGACATTAAATTAAAATGTACAAATTAGTCAGCAAACCTGTTAAGGGACACCAAATGCATGAAATCTTCCACAACATTAATTTCTAATTTCACACATTAAATATTCAACCACTTAAATACCCAAACTCAATTTTCATCAACTGGCCTAAAAAATGTTGAAGGAAATGGCATCTAGAGCACCTCGTCAAAATATAGGCTTACGGCTAAATACGCCGGTGTGCCACATCAAACCGCTAAACAGACTCTACTTGGATCCTTTCTGTCCTTCATAGAGTCTGATAAAATGTCTGATTTAGCGCTGTCACGTTTAATGTGACGCGTTAGCGATCTTCACGGTCAAGTTCAATGGTTTGATTTGATCTAATAAAGCGAATCGGGCTCCATCCTGGACTGGAAGGGGACTAAACCATAGTTCCTATCACCTCTCCTCATCTCCTCCCGATAAGGCCTCAAAAGGGAATCCTCACAGACTTCCTCTCTGGGTGCAGCTTTAGAGGTGCATGGTTTGGAACAAGGCCATAGACCCGGCTTAAGAACAGAGGGGACTAACTGAGAATTGGATAAAGAATTAGGATGGTCAAGTACATAATACCAAGACTGGATCTTGAATCTGTCCTTCTCGCTTACTGATGATCGGAAAGGCCAACATGCAACAGGGATTCTTACACTGAAGACCGCAACTCTTTATGAGACCAAGGCCCGTATTCACAATGCATCTAGGATCAGTTTTACCTTTCAGATCATAACGAATAAGACAGGGAGGACCTGATCCTAGATCAGCACTCTTACTCTGAGACACAATGTGAATATAGGCCCTGGAATGTCCAGAACTGAGAACTTTGACCAAAATTCTAAATCAATATCACAGTTCCAGGTTTCATTGAATAGGCGAAGGCATCCCACTTGGCACGGTTGTCAAGTCAATGTTGGTTCAACGTAACTTCATTGAAATGATGCGGAAACAACATTGATTCAACCAGTGTGTGCCCAATGGGTGACTGACTGGACAGATGATATCTTTTGAATAGCTACAAAGCGTGCTTGTTGAGCCCTAACAAAGTGTGCTTGTTGAGCCCTAACAAAGTGTGCTTGTTGAGCCCTAAGGGAAGTTGATAGATTTTCTGCACCTATCAAAAATGGAATACAAATGAGGACCACACGTTTTAAAAAGGTTTCTATAACTCCAACCAAGATAGTCATTTTCCTCAGAGATCCCACAGACAGGACCAACGCACGTTTGGAGCTGAGGTCTCCCACTAACGAGACTCTCACCTCACCAGTCTCCCACTAACGAGACTCTCACCTTACCAGTCTCCCACTAACTAGACCCTCACCTTACCAGTCTCCCACTAACTAGACTCTCACCTCACCAGTCTCCCACTAACGAGACTCTCACCTCACCAGTCTCCCACTAACGAGACCCTCACCTCACCAGTCTCCCACTAACGAGACTCTCACCTCACCAGTCTCCCACTAACTAGACTCTCACCTCACCAGTCTCCCACTAACTAGACTCTCACCTCACCAGTCTCCCACTAACTAGACTCTCACCTCACCAGTCTCCCACTAACGAGACTCTCACCTCACCAGTCTCCCACTAACGAGACTCTCACCTCACCAGTCTCCCACTAACGAGACTCTCACCTCACCAGTCTCCCACTAACGAGACTCTCACCTCACCAGTCTCCCACTAACGAGACTCTCACCTCACCAGTCTCCCACTAACTAGACTCTCACCTCACCAGTCTCCCACCTCACCAGTCTCCCACTAACTAGACTCTCACCTCACCAGTCTCCCACTAACGAGACTCTCACCTCACCAGTCTCCCACTAACTAGACTCTCACCTCACCAGTCTCCCACTAACTAGACCCCCCCCCCCCATACGGATCAGTCCAAAACACAAAATGAATACTTCTATACTGAACAGTGCGTTCATCAAAACATGCTCCAGTCTTTTTGCACTGCAGTTTAACAAACAAATAAAATACAAAAAAACAGTACATTTATATCATGACTAATGTTAAACAATTCACTTTTTGTTTTATACAAGACTATAGACATAAGCCTACATCGCATAATCAACATTAAGAAAACAATAAGATAGCGCTTGAATAAAATACAAAAATACGTTTTGGCTTGTAGGTCAATATGTGCTACTACCATTCTCTCCTGTAACCTGTGTGGATAATGACGAGTACACGACCATCAGTGCTCTTCTCTCAAAAAAAAACTAATGAACGCATGTTCTTCAGGTAGCAGCACTAAGTTACACATACACACACACCGATAGTCAAGCAAAGCGTTCCTAGTGGGAGTCTTAAAGGCTGTTTATCTGGAGGCTTGATAGTGTCCCCATCCGTGCACTAACCCAGAGGTTAGTACTGATTGTTTTAACCTACATTGTCGCTATTGTGTAAGAAGCTTTAGCGCATGCAAAATGCTAACCTAGCTGGCTAGCTAAGCAACGGGAATGACCTTGAGATAGAAAAACACTTGGCTTTACTCACAGCATAGCACGGGATTGAGTCGCCATCCACAGACTGTGTGTCTGTCTATTGCATAAAGGACGTTACTACAAAAACGAGAAGCAGGCAAAAAGGGTATTCCCTTGATTCAGGCAGGATGACATAATTCCACGAGCCTGCAGCTCTGGCAGGATTTATTGCACACTTTATCAGAGGGGGGGGCTCACTAAAAGCCCTACCAACCAAACTATACATTTTTCAGGTGTTTTTTTGCACTCCGGTTTCACACTCATACACAGCACACATACACTGAGACAGGGACGGAACCATTCAAGCCCCCTGTGGTTTAAACATTCACCTCTCTAGGAGGTACAATAAAACCCCTCTGTTGACCCCCCGAGTCCCATAGAAACGGCCTCCCTTTCTCAGACCCACAGTGCGAGGCTTATTCATCCAGAAAAGAGGACAAAGAGATAGGAGTGTTCATCACTGTTCACATCATTTTGGGGACAAGCGAAACAGGACCCTTATCCCCTATTGGTCAGACAGCCAGCCAATGAGGGCACTCTCTCACCCCCAGTCTCTAGCACCAGTCGGCCATTTTGGTGCCAGTGCTAGCAGTAGAGAGACATCCTGCTGCGCCGCATGGCCTCGCTGATCAGGTACGCCGGGCTCACCTCGGGCTCCTCTTTCATCACCTCAATGTTCTGCCATTCGCCGCACTGGTTGGACTTCTTGATGGTGTCCACCACACACAGTGCATACAGGCAGTCCTCGAAGGTGGCCGCCATAGTCAGAGGCCTTCCATCCCATGTGCGCCGGTCATCCTGGTCCTCGAAGGCCTGCCGCACCGCCTGTACCATGCAAATAGTTCCTGTCAGGTAGGGTGAGGGGATGTCGCTGAAAGCCTTCTCCGGTAGGGAGGCCTTCTCCAGAGGGG
Source organism: Oncorhynchus masou masou (assembly GCF_036934945.1). Lineage (NCBI taxonomy): Eukaryota > Metazoa > Chordata > Actinopteri > Salmoniformes > Salmonidae > Oncorhynchus > Oncorhynchus masou. The sequence continues at coordinate 63,087,643 of NC_088241.1, read as the reverse complement.
TGCTGTCCTTCAGAAGTAGCTCCGGCCCTCCCTCCATGGTGTTCTTCTGTCCGTACAGGTCTGTGCCGCTGACCGTCAGCCGGCCCACCGTGCCCACCACGATCACCTCCTGGCGGAAGTCGCCGGGCACGTTGAAGTTGAGCGTGACGGTGCAGCAGGCGCCGCCCTCCAGCACCATCTGGAAGGTGCAGAAGTCGTCGCTGGTGATCTGACGGATGCCACAGATGTGCGCCGTCTGCTTGACGAATGTCTTGAGGAAGCCGTGCACTTTGGCCGCCCGCTGGCCCGTCAGGAAGGTGAGCAGGTCGATGATGTAGGTACCCACCGAGTGCAGCCCCCCACCGCCCATCAGGTCGTCACAGCTCCAGTTGTACTTCTTACCCAACAGACTGCTGCTGTGGACCTGGGCCTCGCAGACCAGCAGCTCCCCCACGTAGCCCTCCTCCACGAGCTCCTTCATCCGAACGAAGGCGGGCAGGAAGCGCAGCACGTTACCCATGACGCTCAGCAGTTTGGGGTAGTACTGGGCGGCCGACATCATGCGGAAGGCATCGAGGGGGGTGGCGGTGCGATCGCAGATCACATTCTTACCAATACCTGCGGTAGGGGAAAGAGGGAGGGGAAGAGAGAGAGAGAGAGAGAGAGAGAGAGAGAGAGAGAGAGAGAGAGGTCAGTGTTACTTACACACAGACATAATATCCTCCTTTCCGTGAAGAGACAATGAATCAATGCAAAAAAAAAAAATAGCTGACACATATTTCAACATCGCTTCCCCAAAACTATTTTAAACCCTTAGGTCAACAAGGGAATCTGATAATGAAAACACATTCCAGAAGCTTTGTCAAGACTGTTGCTGTCGTTGAGAGGAAAGACTCACTCTGTTTGACATGAGTGTGCAGACAGAGTTCACTTTAGACTGTGGGGACCAAAGGGATGAGGAGACGGGAGAAAAAGGTGAATGTGAGAGTCAAAGCACTTTGAAGTAACCTCATTAAAGCCCTTTCCTTTAACTCCACTACTTACTAAACCCCCAGTGGTGCTGTGCTCACAGCCTCATTACAGAGATCTGAGGAATGGTGCTCTGATCACACATCCTCATTACAGAGATCTCTGAGGAATGGTGCTCTGCTCACACATCCTCATTACAGAGATCTCTGAGGAATGGTGCTGTGCTCACATAGCCTCATTACAGAGATCTCTGAGGAATGAAACTGCTGCAGATAATAGCCTCTGACACATCTAACAGCAGAGCAGAGAGAGAGGCTATTCACCTACTGCCCTGTCTGTGCCACTAGAAAGGCTAAAACAATTAACATAGAACCGCTAATTGCTCACTTCACCATTAAGCTCATTACCATGAGACGAGCAGTTACCCTCTTCATAACGCTGAGTGACTCTGAGAAACATAATGGATACTTAACATCCACTAAAATAAAGGCAGTGGGGTGGCCAATCAAAAGACACTAATCTAAGTACCTCCCAGTGGTAACAGAGTATTGACACCTCCCCCCTACACCACGGGATTCCTGGCCAGCCAGCCCTCTGTGAACCCTCAATGCCCGCTGTAATTACCCCAGGCGCAGAGATGAACAGCGGGGGTGGGAAAACACCCCCCCCCCCATTCCTCTTCTACATCAACCTCCCCCACACCAGACATTTTGGAATTCAAAATTTCCCAGCTAATCTCCCATTACCTCTGAAAAGGCAAGATCCAGCCAGGCCAGGAAATGGATCACCATGACCCAGTTCTGTGGTGCCACAGGGAAAAACCTTCCCCTTCTGACGAAGGCACAGAGGCTGGCTACAGTGTCCCCTCCATCGAGGAGGCCTGGCCCTGGGTCTTCCCCGCTGCGAAAAGTTGAATTATTATGCCACATTTTTGGCAGTTTTACTTTAGTGAAACTGCAAACAGGATGCATGTTTTAGAATATTTGTATTCTGTACAGGCTTCCTTCTTTTCACTCTGTCATTTAGGTTAGTATGGTGGAGTAACTACAATGTTGTTGATCCATCCTCAGCTTTCTCCTATCACAGCCATTAAACTCTGTAACTGTTTTAAAGTCACCATTCACAATCACCACAGAGTGTGGGTGACACCAGATTGGCATTTCAGAGAGTAGACCTGACGGTTCTTATAGCCTTTAGCCATACCCTTATCCTACTCCTCTCCTCTGTTCCTCTGGTGATGTAGAGGTTAACCTAGGCCCTGTGTGTCCCCAGGCGCTCTAATTTGTTGGCTTCTGTAACCATAAAAGCCTTGGTTTCATGCATGTTAACATCAGAAGCCTCCTCCCTAAGTTTGCTTTATTCACTGCTTTAGCACACTCTGCCAACCCGGATGTTCTAGCTGTGTCTGAATCCTGGCTTAGGAAGGCCACTAAAAATTCTGAAATGTCCATCCCCAATTACAACATTTTCCGTCAAGATAGAACTGCTAAAGGGGGCGGAGTTGCAATCTACTGTAAAGATAGCCTGCAGAGTTCTGTCTTCCAATCCAGATCCATTCCCAAACAGTTTGAGCTTCTACTTTTAAAAATCCATCTCTCACTAACAGTCTCTCACTGTTGTCGCTTGTTTTTGACCTCCCTCAGCTCCCAGCTGTGCCCTGGACGCCATATGTGAATTGTTTGCCCCCCATCTATCATCAGAGTTCGCACTGTTAGATGACCTAAACTGGGATATACTTAACACCCCGGCCGTCCTACAATCTAAACTAGATGCCCTCAATCTCACACAAATGATCAAGTAACCTACCAGGTACAACCCCAAATCCGTAAACATGGTGTCATGACGTTGGCCTGTTGGTGAGGTTTATGACCCCCATAAATACCTTTACCCTTTTCCTCTCTCTCTACTCTACAGAGTGACTATTGGAAAGCCCTTTGTTAACATAGAGAGAGTCTGGTGAACAGAACCATATTTCAGTAATCCAACCAGTTGAAAATATGCATTGGTACTTAAAGAATGTCAGATAATTTTGATTTGATTTGATTTGGAGATCAGTTGTCATCTGAGACATTATTACTGATGATAGGAGGACAAACTGTACCTTGGAAGGTCTACACATTCTAGTTATCAGATTCACATGGCATTGTTGTGCAATTAAAATGTTTTAATATGAAACTATTTGTGAAAAGATTAAATGTAATTTTAGCTTCTAAATGAGAGAATTGTTTCCATAAGGTAAACTCTGTTCACTCAGTGGCCCCGCCCAAGTGACCAGACATTGGTTGTGAACTATGAAACACGCCCTTCTCTCCACCACTATATAAGCACTTTTCGAATATGTAACATTTGTGTTCCCGAGGACGTGAGGACTGCTGTCCAGACGTTAAAAGGGCTAATATCAACTACAGAACCTCTTTCATATCGTCTGAGATCCCCAAGGATTGGAAAGCTGCCGCAGTCATCCCCCTCTTTAAAGGGGGAGACACCCTGGACCCAAACTGTTACAGACCTATATCCATCCTGCCCTGCCTATCTAAGTTCTTCGAAAGCCTAGTCAACAAACAGATCACTGACCATCTCAAATCCCACCGTACCTTCTCCGCTGTGCAATCTGGTTTCCGAGCCGGTCACGGGTGCACCTCAGCCACGCTCAAGGTACTAAATGATATCATAACCGCCATCGATAAAAGACAGTACTGTGCAGCCGTCTTCATCGACCTGGCCAAGGCTTTCGCCTCTGTCAATCACCACATTCTTATCGGCAGACTCAGTAGCCTCAGTTTTTCTAATGACTGTCTTGCCTGGTTCACCAACTACTTTGCAGACAGAGTTCAGTGTGTCAAATCGGAGGGCATGTTGTCCGGTCCTCTGGCAGTCTCTATGGGGGTGCCACAGGGTTCAATTCTCAGGCCGACTCTTTTCTCTGTATATATCAATGATGTTGCTCTTGCTGCAGGCGATTCCCTGATCCACCTCTACGCAGACGACACCATTCTGTATACTTCTGGCCCTTCCTTGGACACTGTGCTAACCTCCAAACGAGCTTCAATGCCATACAACACTCCTTCCGTGGCCTCCAACTGCTCTTAAATTCATAAAAAATCCTACAATGTGATTTTCTGGATTTTTTTTCTTCTCATTTTGTCTGTCATAGTTGAAGTGTACCTATGATGAAAATTACAGGCCTCTCATCTTTTTAAGTGGGAGAACTTGCACAATTGGTGGCTGACTAAATACTTTTTTGCCCCACTGTATATGCATATTATTAGTAGATTTAGATAGAAAACACTTTGAAGTTTCTAAAACTGTTTGAATGATGTCAGAGTATAACAGAACTCATATGGCAGGCAGAAAACTGAGAATAAATCCAACCAGGAAGTGGGAAATCTGAGGTTTGTAGTTTTTTCAAGTATTTGCCTATCGACTATACAGTGTCTATGGGGTCATATTGCACTTCCTAAGGCTTTCACTAGATGTCAACAGTCTTTAGAACCTTGTTTGAGGCTTCTACTGTGAAGAAGGGGGGAATAAGAGCTGATTGAGTCAGGGTTCTGCCAGAGTGACATGAGCACGCGCGCTCCCATGAGAGCGACCTGCAATTCTTTGCAATTGCAATTCTAAAGACAAAGGAATTCTCCGGTTGGAACATTATTGAAGATAAACTGAGATTTTTGGATATAAATATGAACTTTATCGAAGAAAACATACATTTATTGTGTAACATGAAGTCCTATGAGTGTCATCTGATGAAGATCATCAAAGGCTAGTGATTTAATTTTCTCAATATCTGCTTTTTGTGACTCCTCTCTTTGGCTGGAAAAATGGCTGTGTTTTTCTGTGACTCGGTGGTGCTCTAACCTAGTTTGGTGTGCTTTCGCTGTAAAGCCTTTTTGAAATCAGAGACTGTGGTGGGATTAACAACAAGTTTATCTTTAAAATGGTGTGGAATACTTGTATGTTTGAGGAATTTAAATTATGAGATTTCTGTTGTTTGAATTTGGCGCCCTGCACATTCACTGGCTGTTGCAGGATTTCAGTCTCCCATGGACATAAGTTGTAACCGAAATGACACTAGATCGAATTCCAAAGCCGATAAGGCGAAAACTCTGCCAATATGCCCTTGAGAAATGCACTTAACCCTATTTGGTGCAGGGTAGCCATTGATAATGGCAGAACCTGGCCGTGACACTCTCCAAGGGTGTCTTAGGAGGATTTGTGATTTTCAATTCACACATGCGTATTAATATAAAATGTACATGTGTGAAATAGGACAAATAAGCATCCACCAAATTATTATTATTATAATTAGCCCATTATCAGTCACTGGGAGGAGTTGAAAGTGGGTAGAACAGTGGAGAACAAAATAACAAAAAAAACAACAAGAACAAAAAGTGGGTAGAACAAGGAGAACAAAATTAGAGGATAAAACAATGCCACAGATTACACATCCTCCATCTCTACGGAGTCATCGAACACTGGGGAACACTGCTGCCCTATCAGAAAGAGATGGAGAAAGGAGAGAAAGGAGAGCATGTAACCTGATGGCTACACCCTAACTTGCCATTTGCACAATAGATGCCACTTAGCCCAGTTTCTAGCTCAGATTGCACTGATTGACAGGGAGAATATGGGAGAACATGGATGTTGGTGTAAACTAACTGTGTACTCAAGAGGGGTGAAATTCTGTATCATTATGACAAAGGGTCAGTGGACTTCACGTGGCGCCAGCTACTCCTCTGTGTTAGACTTTTTTTATTTTGCTGGTCTTAACTTTGGCAAAAATGTTAAAAACATTTTTTTGTGTGTTTTCTGTGACCGAAAAGATCTTCTGGGCATCATAACAGCGATCACTGACCTCCATTAGGATGACGATTTCTACACTGAACAAAAACATAAACGCAACAATTTTCTAATATTTTACTGAGTTACAGTTCATTAAAGGAAATCATGTCAATTGAAATAAATTAGACACCAACTACACTGAACAAAAATATAAATGCAACATGCAACAATTTCAATGATTTTACTGATTTACAGTTCATACAAGAAAATCAGTTAACTGAAATACATTCATTCTATGGATTTAAATATATATAAATAAATCCATAAGGCCTTATTCTATGGATTTCACATGACTGGGAATACAGATATGCATCTGTTGGTCACATATACCTTAAAAAAGGTAGGGGCGTGGATCAGAAAACCAGTCGGCATCTGGTGTGACCCCCATAGGCATCATACAGCGCGACATTGAGTTGATCAGACTGTTGATTGTGGAATGTTGTCCCACTCTTCTTCAATGGCTGGGTGAGGTTGCTGGATATAGGCAGGAACTGGAACACGCTGTCGTACACATCGATCCAGAGCATCCTAAACATGCTCAACGGGTGACATATCTGGTGAGTATGCAGGCCATGGAAGAACTGGGACATTTTCAGCTTATGGGAATTGTGTACAGATCCTTGCGTCTTGGGGCCGTGCATTATCATGCTGAAACATGAGGTGATGGCAGTGGATGAATGTCACGACAATGGGCATTCAAATTGCCATCTGTAATTGTGTTCGTTGTTCATAGCTTATGCCTGCCCATACCATTACGCCACCATAGGGCACCCTGTTCACAACGTTGACGTCACCCTCACAACGCCATACACGCTATCTGCACAGTACAGTTGAAACCGGGATTCATCCGTGAAAAGCACACTTATCCAGTGTGCCAGTGGACATCAAAGCTGAGCATTTGCCCACTGATGTCAATTACAAACTGTAGTCAGGTCAAGCTTTCCTGAGACAGTTTCTGACAGTTTATGCAGAAATTCTTTGGTTCTGCAAACCTACAGTTTCATCAGCTGTCCGGGTGGCTGATCTTAGACGATCTCCCAGGTGAAGAAGCCGGATGTGGAGGTCTTGGGCTGGCATGGCCTTGGACTGTAGTTGTGAAGCCGGTTGGATGTAATGCCAAATTCTCTAAAACAACGTTGGAGGCGGCTAATGGTAGAGAAATTAACATTAAATTATCTGGTAACAGCTCTAGTGGACATTCCTGCAGTCAACATGCCAATTGCACGCTCCCTCAAAACTTGAGACATCTGTTGCATTGTGTTGTGACAAAACTGCACATTTTAAGAGTGGCCTTATTGTCCCCAGCACAAGGTGCACCTGTGTAATGATCATACTGTTTCATCAGCATCTTGATATGCCACACCTGTCAAGTGGATGGATTATTTTGGCAAAGGAGAAAATGCTCACTAACAGGGATATAAACAAATTTGTGGACAAAATTTGAAACAAATAAGCTTTGTGTGTGTATGGAAAAGATCTGGGATCTTTAATTTCAGCTCATGAAAACATGGGACCAAGACTTGTTGCGTTCATATTTTTGTTCAGTATACTTCAACAAGTTAGAGGCACAGGACATACTGCTCAACCCGGACCAGGCCCTAATTACTGAGACTAAGACCTCCTGATCCCTCCTGTCTCAGCCTCCAGTATTTATGCTGCAGTAGTTTATGTGTCGGGGGGCTATATAAATACATTTGATTTGATTTTGATTTGATTGAAGAAAAAGGTGAGAGGCCAACGTGCGGGCACCCTGACCAAACTGCGTCAGCGAGTACATAAACCACCTCATCACCCATCACGTTGTATTGGCGAATGTACAATCACAGGAGAGCAAACTGGACGAGCTCCATTCGAGACTATCCTATTAAAGGGGACCTGAAGAACTGTAATATCCTATGATTCTCGGAGTCGAGGCTGAACAAGGACGTGGATTATATACATCTAGTAGGTTTTTCTATGCTTCGGCAGGACAGAATGGCAGCGTTGGATCAGCTCAAGGGGGGGTGGGTGTGTCTCTTTGCACATCAGCTGCTGTTAACAATCTCTAATTTTAAGGAAGTATCAATGTTCTGCTTGCCTGAGTTAGAATGCCTCATGATAAGCTGTAGACCATACTATTTACCAAGAGAGTTGAACTATTATTTTTCATTGCTGTCCATTTACCGTTCCTCGGTGTCCACATCACTAAAGGATCTATCATGGTCCACACACACCAACACAGTCACGAAGAGGGTACGACAATGCCCAGTCACGAAGAGGGTACGACAATGCCCAGTCACGAAGAGGGTACGACAATGCCCAGTCACGAAGAGGGTACGACAATGCCCCCCTCAGGAGGTCAGAAAATATTTGCCATGAGCCATCAGATCCTCCAAAGGTTCTACAACTGCACCATTGCCATAATGCAATTGGTGGGAAAACACCAGTCTAAACAGCACACCTGATAGCAGTTCCATATGTGATAGAGAAACCCAGCCTAAAACCCCAAACAGCAAGCAATGCAGGTGTAGAAGCACGGTAGCTAGGAAAAACTTCCTAGAAAGGCCAAAACCTAGGAAGAAACCTAGAGAGGAACCAGGCTATGTGGGGAGGCCAGTCCTCTTCTGGCTGTGCCGGGTGGAGATTATAACAGAACATGGCCAGAGATTAAATTTAGAGGGGGAATCTAAAGACACAACAAATTGGATGGGTTGATAATATGACTAGGATTGTGCCTTTGGATTCTGGACAATGAAAGAAAGTTGATTTGAAAAGCAATAGAACAGGAGAGAAATGGGATAGTGGTGGGTCCAATAGAACAGGAGAGAAATGGGATAGTGGTGGGTCCAATAGAACAGGAGAGAAATGGGATAGTGGTGGGTCCAATAGAACAGGAGAGAGATGGGATAGTGGTGGGTCCAATAGAACAGGAGAGAGATGGGATAGTGGTGGGTCCAATAGAACAGGAGAGAAATGGGATAGTGGTGGGTCCAATAGAACAGGAGAGATGACATAGTGGTGGGTCCAATAGAGAAATAAATGTGCCAAACATGTTATAATCAATCCTGTCTCTACAGAAATCAATAAAACCATTAAAAATACTACGCTAGAAAGCACGACTTAGCCTTCGGAGGAATTAACGATCATTAGCTTCTTATAAAACAAAAATAGCTGTGTACTGCCTATTTGGGAAGCCCGCAATTTGGGCGGTATAAGACTGCTGAACAATTAATCAAATGGCCACCTGGACTATTTACATTGACCCACCCCTCCCCCCACACTTGTTTTTATACTCATGTTTTTTTTTTTTATCTATGCATAGTCACTTCACCCCTACCTACATGTACAAATTACCTAGACTAACTTGTACCCCTGCACATTGACTGTGTACCGGTACCCCCTGTATATAGCCTCCACTGACTGTGTACCGGTACCCCCTGTATATAGCCTCCACATTGACTGTGTGGTGGGTCCCCTGTATATAGCCTCCACATTGACTTGGTATAGAGAACCCCCTGTATATAGCCTCCACACTGACTGTGTACCGGTACCCCCTGTATATAGCCTCCACATTGACTGTGTACCGACTTACCCCCTGTATATAGTCTCCACATTGACTCTGTAAAACCGGTACCCCCTGTATATAGTCTCCACATTGACTGTGTACCGGTACCCCCTGTATATAGCCTCCACATTGACTCTGTACCGGTACCCCCTGTATATAGTCTCCACATTGTTTCTGTACCGGTACCCCCTGTATATAGTCTCCACATTGACTCTGTACCGGTACCCCCTGTATATAGTCTCCACATTGACTGTGTACCGGTACCCCCTGTATATAGCCTCCACATTGACTCTGTACCGGTACCCCCTGTATATAGTCTCCACATTGACTCTGTACCGGTACCCCCTGTATATAGTCTCCACATTGACTCTGTACCGGTATCCCCTGTATATAGCCTCCACATTGACTCTGTACCGGTATCCCCTGTATATAGCTTCCACATTGACTCTGTACCGGTACCCCCTGTATATAGCCTCCACATTGACTCTGTACCGGTACCCCCTGTATATAGCCTCCACATTGACTCTGTACCGGTACCCCCTGTATATAGCCTCCACATTGACTCTGTACCGGTATCCCCTGTATATAGCCTCCACATTGACTGTGTACCGGTACCCCCTGTATATAGCCTCCACATTGACTGTGTACCGGTAACCCCTGTATGAAGCCTCGTTATTATTATTTTATTGTGTTACTTTTTATTGACTATTTTAGTTTATTTAGTAAATATTTTCTTAACTCCATTTCTTGAACTGAATTGGTTGGTTAAGGGCTTATAACTAAGCATTTCACTGTACGGTCTACACCTGTTGTAACTAAGCATTTCACAGTACGGTCTACACCTGTTGTAACTAAGCATTTCACAGTACGGTCTACACCTGTTGTAACTAAGCATTTCACAGTACGGTCTACACCTGTTGTAACTATACATTTCACAGTACGGTCTACACCTGTTGTAACTAAGCATTTCACTGTACGGTCTACACCTGTTGTAACTAAGCATTTCACTGTACGGTCTACACCTGTTGTAACTAAGCATTTCACTGTACGGTCTACACCTGTTGTAACTAAGCATTTCACTGTACGGTCTACACCTGTTGTAACTAAGCATTTCACAGTACGGTCTACACCTGTTGTAACTAAGCATTTCACAGTACGGTCTACACCTGTTGTAACTAAGCATTTCACAGTACGGTCTACACCTGTTGTAACTAAGCATTTCACTGTACGGTCTACACCTGTTGTAACTAAGCATTTCACAGTACGGTCTACACCTGTTGTAACTAAGCATTTCACACTACGGTCTACAGCTGTTGTAACTAAGCATTTCACACTACGGTCTACAGCTGTTGTAACTAAGCATTTCACAGTACGGTCTACACCTGTTGTAACTAAGCATTTCACAGTACGGTCTACACCTGTTGTAACTAAGCATTTCACAGTACGGTCTACACCTGTTGTAACTAAGCATTTCACAGTACGGTCTACACCTGTTGTAACTAAGCATTTCACAGTACGGTCTACACCTGTTGTAACTAAGCATTTCACACTACGGTCTACAGCTGTTGTATTTTCAGTCATTTGAGAAACCAAGGCTGTTGAGTCTGCCAATAAGAATACGGTTATTGACAGAGTCGAAAACCTTGGCCAGGTCGATGAAGACGGCTACACGTTACTGTCTCTTATCGATGACGGTTATGATGTCGTTTTGTACCTTGAGCGTGGCTGAAGTGCATCCGTGACCAGCTCAGAAACCAGATTGCATAGCGGAGAAGGTACGTTGGGATTCGAAATGGTCAGTGACCTGTTTATTAACTTGGCTTTCGAAGACTTTAGAAAGGCAGCTAAACACAATGGCCCTCCACTTTAGGATGACAAAAAAATAGAAGCGTCTGGAAAAAAAAATGGGAACCAGTCGTTGTGATCTGCCATCCGGGACGCTATCAGCATGCTACTCTGAGGCTCCACGGTGTCAACAGATTTACAGCCCAGGCCAGCCAGGACAGCCCAGGCCAGGACAGGACAGGACAGCCCAGGCCAGGACAGCCCAGGCCAGCCAGGACAGCCCAGGCCAGGACAGGACAGCCCAAGTTTCATAGAGTGGAACAGGTAATGGAATTGTACTGCCGTTGTACAGGAACTAAATAACCAGCTGTCACCATGCACTCACGGGTGCTATGACTCAGTGTGTGAGTCTGTGTGCGCATGTAGTAAACAGGAAAATAAGGAGTGTTTGGGCTTCCAAAGTCATCTGCTGCGACTCGGCGGAAAAGTAATTAGCCCAGCAGCCAATGAACTCAAGGAGGCTACAACGTTCTGTCCAATCAGTGTTTATTTATCCAAGGCTTTTTCAGAAGCTCAAAACACTAAATTGATTTACACTGATGGGTGGGAGATAAAAATGGGCTGTTTGGAGTGGACCGGTTGATAACAATAAAAATATGCATCCAGTTTTGATTGCATGAATGAGTAATAGATTGAGGCTTTCCAACTCCGAGAGAAGACACTTCTGAAGCAGTTCAAACCTTGGATTGAGTCAAAGTTGTGCCAACGCTCTATATTGTAGCTCAGTAGAACAGAAAACTCTTTTACTGTGCAAATGCTGACGTACAGTTGAGCTGAGAACCTCTCTAACCATCATGTTCATCACAAAAGGTTGAATGATAAGAGGCACACAGACCCGTCACTGTATCACACTGGAAGTGTGTAATACACTGGACATCATACCACTACCGTTCTTTGGCTTTTACAAATTAGAAAGGACACATCCACAACGCAGCAGCTGACGAAGGAGAGAAGGATAGTGACAGACAAAAACCAGACACCTCGTAACAATCTTATCTTTAAGGCTGCTTGCCCAAACTGAATTAGTCCTAAAGTAACTACAAGAGGGAGGAATCACTGAGCTAAGGAACACAAGTTATTCTCGCTACAGCCTCTGCTTTCTAAATCGAACGAGAATCAAACTAAAAAGAGCTTTCTGCTTACAAATTTGCTCGTTGTTCCACGGGGCTGGAGTCCTCAGTGTCCAGTCAGCAGCTAAATGGTCCCGCCAAGCAGTGACGGACAGCCCCATCTCCAGGGACAGACAGCCCCCATCTCCAGGGACAGACAGCCCCATCTCCAGGGACAGACAGCCCCCATCTCCAGGGACAGACAGCCCCCTCTTCCTGGTCATTACTTCCCCATCTCCAGGGACAGACAGCCCCCATCTCCAGGGACAGACAGCCCCCATCTCCAGGGACAGACAGCCCCATCTCCAGGGACAGACAGCCCCCGTCTCCAGGGACAGACAGCCCCCGTCTCCAGGGACAGACAGCCCCCGTCTCCAGGGACAGACAGCCCCCGTCTCCAGGGACAGACAGCCCCCGTCTCCAGGGACAGACAGCCCCCGTCTCCAGGGACAGACAGACAGCCCCATCTCCAGGGACAGACAGCCCCATCTCCAGGGACAGACAGCCCCCATCTCCAGGGACAGACAGCCCCCATCTCCAGGGACAGACAGCCCCATCTCCAGGGACAGACAGCCCCATCTCCAGGGGCAGACAGCCCCATCTCCAGGGACAGACAGCCCCATCTCCAGGGACAGACAGCCCCATCTCCAGGGACAGACAGCCCCATCTCCAGGGACAGACAGCCCCATCTCCAGGGACAGACAGCCCCATCTCCAGGGACAGACAGCCCCATCTCCAGGGACAGACAGCCCCATCTCCAGGGACAGACAGCCCCATCTCCAGGGACAGACAGCCCCCAGCCCCATCTCCAGGGACAGACAGCCCCCATCTCCAGGGACAGACAGCCCCATCTCCAGGGACAGACAGCCCCATCTCCAGGGACAGACAGCCCCATCTCCAGGGACAGACAGCCCCATCTCCAGGGACAGACAGCCCCCATCTCCAGGGACAGACAGCCCCATCTCCAGGGACAGACAGCCCCATCTCCAGGGACAGACAGCCCCATCTCCAGGGACAGACAGCCCCATCTCCAGGGACAGAACAATGTTTGCTTTACTCTCACTTAAGTACAAAACAACACAGAAATGTAACTAATGACGGTGGGGAAACATTTCCTTCGACAACTAACCACTTTCTCCCAGGCTTGCCTCCACACCACTCCACTTCATGAATATCCTGCTGATCCTCAATTTCCATAACATAACCCTTTTTAAATGTCAGATGATTTTACATGTCACACTGTTACTGAGAGCTGTCAGAGCTGTCAGAGATGTCAGAGACAGCCGTCCAGCCAAATACATAAACTCGTGGTCATAACACGAACTGACTTTTTCCCACCTCAATTAACCAAACAAGAGACCTGTCCACATTTTGGTGGTTAAAATACATTTAGTAAAAACAGTGTGGTTTAGTTTAAAATGTCAAAAATCTGCATCAACCAGTTGAAAAAAACATGAACAAAAATATGCCGAAGACTAATTACTACAAGACTAATTACTACAAGACTAATTACTACAAGACTAATTACTACAAGACTAATTTCATACGTCACAGACAAGTCTTTACTGCGGTATGAAATGGGTCAAATGAAACAGCCTCGCAATTGAATGGGTTCGGGTCACTTTCTTTTAGAACAGAATATTCAAGTCGGAGGGATTTGAAAAGTACAGACCATTTGCATCTGGGTGTGAATGACACTCGGGGCTCCATGAGCAAGCGGTGAATATCTCCATGATGATGGAAGGCGTTAGCATCACTGAGCTGGGTTTTACTCCCGCTAATGCCCCGCGGAGTCATTAAACAGAGCCTTCCCACATGCTCAGAGTGCAGCTATAACGTTGCATTAATATCATAGAAGGTGGATAACGACCCATTATTAAAAGGACAGCGGAGTTGACGGTAGGTGCAGTGCTACCACAACATCTGGCTTAGCTTTTAAAAATCAGCATACAGTGGTATATCTTTCAACCAAAAACAATCTGCAGGCCTGTGATTTCCTCCTCTTTCAGAGGCTAACAAAAGATATTGATGTCCTGTGGCGATCAGCCTTCCACTCGCCTCTAGTCCTGAGGGACCAATTAGCCACGCGCGCTAACCGCCACTACCTACTTAAAATCAGCACACGTCCCTTCATACTATATATCACCTTTGTAACAACGTTACACGTGTACTATAAAACATGGAACCGCACAAAGGAGAAGAATGATGAGGCATTATTATTTTGTGTTCAGTCAGTCACTCGGTTCATTTTCATGTTAATGAACGCATGTCGTATCAGACACACGCTGTTAAAATTAGCTGTGCATATTGTCCGTAAGCGCACTCCGTTTAATTAATCTGTCAGTATAAATGTCAAAACAATTACAGGCTACGTTGAAGCTGTAACGTGTTTCTGGCCTAGCTGTAATTGGACAACAGGCTGGTTTGGGGGGGGAGTGTGACGAA